>NW_007401080.1:0-807 GCF_000475195.1 Diaphorina citri | reverse complement strand
GTACACAGTAACATCAAAAATCAACAGGTTTCATAAAGGGTGACAGTCTCAGATGACAAATTTCTATTTGCACACCAAAAAACACCACACACTTCAACATAAACCTACAGATGCAAGGGTGTCAAATGCAAAGTTCTTTATATTAAAGGAGAGCCCAATCAGAGGTAGGAAGTATGTAGGTACAATGTTTTTCTAGCACATGGAGTGACAAGTGCGTATTGTAGAGGTAGGTATTCGTGAAACCTGCTCATCATTAACTTGTGGGTTATGTACAGAGTTTAATTAACCAGCAAACATAAGGATCAATAATCAAACAGGATAGGGAATGCTTTCAAGTGGAAACACAATCTTACAGTAGAAGGTAATATTTTGATACATAATACAATAATAATTAGTACTTGGAGGCAAGTACTTGGCTAGGAGTATTGAGGGTCCATCCACCTTAGTCTATCCTATACTTTTTCTTACCTTTCTTGTATCCGTCACTTCTGTTACAGTTGCAGGACCACAAATACGGGTTGATGAAGATGTTTTTGTCTGATTTATGCTTAAAAGCTCTACAGATAAGCTTTTTTTTACAATTTTTATTTAAACTTTTTAGCACGTTTCAACAAAATTACAAAAGTTTTCAAAAGTATGAAAAATAATAAAAATATGCGCTAAGCAAAACATATTTTTTTCAAATCTGCGCATTGCTATGAAGCCAGCTCCTTCTGTTTCCATGGAAACCAAAAAATTGGCCTCACTTTCCGATGGTTTTGAACCGAATCCACTGCACGTCCACCGCCTGGGTGACAGCTAGCGCGC
>NW_007401079.1:0-807 GCF_000475195.1 Diaphorina citri | reverse complement strand
GTAAAGTTTTCACCAGAAAATAACTTAAAATGTTTTACAAGTCTAGAATTCAGCCTGGGAACATTGAAATGAACATGAGAAATAAGATACATACTATCAATAAAGTTATTAATAAGTTTATAGATGAAAGTAATATCTTTACTAACTCTTCTTGAGCTTAGTTTGGACAACTGGTACATCTCCAAGGATAGATTATAAGAGGCTGATCGACCCAAGGCATAATAGCTAATTCTCCTCAGAAAATTCTTTTGAATTTGTTCCAGTGCAGCCATATCTGTATTCCCAAGTCCATTCCAGACCTCCGAACAATATTCAAGCCTGGAGCGAACTAATGCACTATAAAGAACTTTCACAGTTGAAGGATTTTGGAAATTTTTTGAAACCCAATACACTAACGCTGATGTCTTCTTACCCGAGGATAGGAGTTTTTGGACCTGACAGTTGAAGTTCAACTTACTATCTACAAGAATACCCAAGTCTCGATGAACAAACTTACGGGTGATAGGATTGTCAGATATATTGTAACTATAGAACAAAGTATTCTGCTTACGTGTGAAAGACACAACCACAGTTTTATCTATGTTGCATTGCATGCCATTTAGAGAACACCAGTTAATGATGGAATCAATATCATTTTGCAAAGATCGTGCGTCCTCAGTGTCACATACAACCCTACTGATTTTCAGATCATCCGCGAACAACTCAAATCGGCTAGATATTACATTTTTTATGTCGTCAATGAACAAAACAAACAGAATCGGACCTAAATTGGAACCTTGCGGAACACCCGAGGGTATAGGTCGGTTA
>NW_007401078.1:0-807 GCF_000475195.1 Diaphorina citri | reverse complement strand
AGCAACAAGCAATCCGCCGCAGGTCGCTGTTGCCTGTTGCTAGGTTAGGTTGCCCCAGTGTAAAGGTACCTTTACTATTTTTTAAAATCCGTAGAAAATTTCATTTTTTGAAAGATACACAAAAATTGAAAGCTACTGGACTGACGATAACGGTACAAAACAAACGAAGCAACTCATTATTTTTCCAGTGGTCCCCATTACGTCATTGCCCCGTGTTCTTGTCCCCGGGGATTTTATACCCGGGGTTATTATTCCGACGGTCATCTTCTGGGGAAAAGGTTATGATGTGGGATTTTTTATAAATTGATGTGGGAACAAGAACATTATTAATCTTCTTCATGATCCCATAAAAAAGAGCTCTGTCGTTACCTACGCAAATTTAATTAAAAAAAGATGGATTCACCCCTCCCGTCCCTCCGTTCCCGGCCCCCATTCCTGGCGGATAGTTACCGGGATTTTTCACGCAAAAGACATTAAAGACCGCGCCATTATTGTGGAAGATAAAAAAAGTTCCCGAAATTTTGACGTTATCTATTGCGGGGAACATTAAAAACTAGTAAAAGTTTGAACTTTATGATTTGCGGGTTTGGAAAAGGCCAAGGACGTGGAGGAAGAAGGGGACAAGGTACTAAAGATGAGCGCAGAGCGCTAATATGAGTTATGGACGGCGAAATAAACAATAAACAGATGTGAGATAGTACCTACCTACTCTTTTTCCCCGACAAATCTATGTATAATTTTGCTTCAGATTCAATATCCATTATCTACTCTTGCAGGATATTAAAAAAAAAAAAAAAAATAGAAAGT
>NW_007401077.1:0-807 GCF_000475195.1 Diaphorina citri | reverse complement strand
CAACAATTCTGGTATTGAAAGCTGGGTGTCTTCTAAGGGTTTTATTTTTTGCTCTTGTTAACGGCTTCTGATGGTGCTTTATTGAAATTTAGAATCGGATTTGCTGTGATTATATTTAAGGTATTTTAGCTTAACGTTCTTATTTCCTTTAAATCCTTAAAGTTGTACCTTGATGACATCGGAAAACCGATGTTTGAATGTGTCAATTGACGTTAGTTGTACAAGAGAATACGTCTTGGAAACTGAATCATGATTTCTCGTGCTTTTTAAATGATGGGATATCTTTTAGATTATCCTCTGTTCTTTCTTTCCTTGGTACCAATTATATACTACTTTGTGAATATAAACAGATGAACACCTTTATTTGAACGGTAAGGTTTGCACGTTACGCTTAGGGGTTTCCTTCAAACAGGCTCTGTCTTTTCACCCTCCTTGGACTTTTCTGTCTTTCTATTCGGCTTCGGAGAGGTAAGTAAAAAGCATGACAGCATAATTCAACATTGAGCCAAATATTGGTACGCAGGTAAAATTTTTGCATGACTTTCAGTATTTAAAGGTAGAAAACATATTGAAATGTGTGCTTGGTTAGGCCTCTAAGAACCTCCTAATCTTGATAGACAGCGGCGATAGCACGTTGAATCCACCAGTTCACCGAAGTGAAGCAACATTGCACATGTATGGTGTCCGGAATTCCATATGGGTAACCATCTGGGCAATAGATCAGTTGCACTTACTTGGGTCATGTTTCAAAGTCATAGAGCAGAAAAAATGAGGACCAACGGAATTTTTCTTTTTCTTCTACGACTT
>NW_007401076.1:0-807 GCF_000475195.1 Diaphorina citri | reverse complement strand
ACTTCTTGACAGTAACATTGACCCTGATTTGATAATCATGGACAAGAAATATAGAAACTTGACCAGTGGTGCCCAAACTAAAGAGGTGTTGACGGGCCACAAATTCGGTCATGACTACATCACGAAGTCTTTACAGCCAAACTTGTCTTCAATTTCAAGTAGGGTCTACCATAATAAAAATTGGAGTACCTTGAACCGGTAAACCCTGATTGGATCTAATAGGTACCTTACACAATCATTAGTAATGTCATTATTTCCAAGTAATGATGATGAAAAATCAGAAAATCCGGAATTCCATCATTAGTAATGACATTACTAATGATCATGTAAGGTACCTTTAAGAGTTGAAGAAGATCTTATCTGTTAAAAAAATCTAATGCTTGCCACTCTAGCTCAGACTGTCTGATAGACCGCGCGGTCTCACAGACCTGATTCTCGACCTTTTTCCGCCACACACGTTTAAAGAGTCTGGGCGCGGATTACACACTCCAATTGACAAAAGGTAAATCAGGATATCTGTAAATTTGGAAAACCAACTTCAAATGAATGGGAGATTGTAAGGTATCTGAAAATTAAAATAGAATCTCCCTTGTTTATCCTGTTCGAATAAGACTGAAAAGTCCCTTTACCCCTAGGAGTTGAAACAAGGTCCCATTAATTTCCCAACTTTGGAAAACACTGTTCGCCCAGACCAACGAGATCCAAAACAAGATTCAAAGGTGTCCAAGATTGCAGAGCACTTCTAATTGGAGCAAAGTTCAATAGATTGGAGATTCATATAAATCCGATACCAACATCACACACCGG
>NW_007401075.1:0-807 GCF_000475195.1 Diaphorina citri | reverse complement strand
GGCTCCTTGGAATTCCTAGTTTAATTAGTGTTTGTTTTAGTAAATAATTAACTAGTGAACTTGTTTCTCGTACTCATTGATCATACCTTTTTTTTTTTACTTTTTTTAACTAGGTACCTGCCTACTCACTTACCTTCCTACCTACTTACTCAGAATCAAAGTGACTCAGGCGACTTTTCCAACAACATCTCCACATTTCCTTGTCGGAGTTGTTGTTACCTCCAACAACTCGAACATTTCCAACAACAAGAACAACAACAACAACAACCACAATAAACATGAACTTTTCCAACAACAAACACGACTTTGTAATTCTCAAAAATAACAACAAATGTTAGTCAAGATCCATATACGCTGTCGCCTTATAGTCATCGAAGGCAAACGAATAAGGTCGAAGCATTTCTAAGAAGAGACTTGTACCAGTCTTGTATTGCTATGTCTAGAAGCTGTGTACATTTACAATATTCAGACCAGGGACGGATTAACTCACTCGTCCTTTCCTCGGGTCCATTCCTGAAAGTACACGTAGGTGACAAAGTGAGCCAAAATTTCGAAACTGAAACCTTAAAACAAAAAGTTTTGAGAGAAGAAACTATAACTGCTAAGGTCTTATCGTTCCGAAAGCGAAGAGAGAAGGACAGGATAGGAGAAAGCCAGCCGTTGCGAGAACGAACCTCATCTGTTTCGGGATAAAGTTAGCGCAGGAATTTTATCTCACGACCTAGCGCTTACAAGGCAGGCGGACTATTTTTTTTTTTTTTTAAGATGAGTGTTCCACCGCCGTTTTTATTTCGTAGCAATGGAACA
>NW_007401074.1:0-807 GCF_000475195.1 Diaphorina citri | reverse complement strand
CAAATCTTAATCACCTCTTTGACTTCTGGTATAAGTACTAAAGTACCTAGGAAATTTGCATTACTCTGAATAACGGATTTATTTGATATCTATCTAGGTACCTACTTATTAAGAAAAATTGTATAGTCCCAAATATTTGCTTGTATTTTTGCTAGTTCTAATTGTAGGACCCATCATCCTAATCATTTGTTAAACCTAGGATTCTCATAGCGTGATTCATAATTCGGGTTTGAATATTCACTTTGAACCTTCTTGGTTTCCTAAGAATAAGACGAGGAGACATGCAGAGTAATGGACATGCTATGGGCAAAATAATTCAGTGTCGAAGCTCAAAGAGCATGCTGAAGATATTAGATATGTACGAGTGTGTATGTGACTGTAATAATGGGATTTCATTTGCTCCGTATAGCCAGGTCCTGATTCCTCTCCTCTGACGCTGAAACCTTGCTACTAATTCGTTTTTGCTGAAAATTAAAAGCAGGAGAGAGAGAAAAAAAGTTGCGAACTTTTTTCTAATCTGTCGAAACGACATGAATGTTGGTGTGAATCTGGTGTTGATGTGTTTGAAAGTGGAAAAATTTCGAATTTGAATTTTCACCTTTTCTCCTTCTCTTCCGTTCTCAGCTTTTTTCAACGATTCAATACTTTTGGAACCCCATCCCTCCCATCTCGTAGTCTTCAGTTTCGAGTCAGAATCAGCTGTGCCCTAAATCACCAAAGTATGGAAAAGTATCTTACAAGTGTAAAGGTAGGTTTAGACGAAGCGAGTCTACTCACGCATTTACCTCGCTTCCGCTCCCTCGCGTC
>NW_007401073.1:0-807 GCF_000475195.1 Diaphorina citri | reverse complement strand
CCTTGCCAAGGAGATAACGCTGGGATGAAACGCCATTGAATCTTTTCCTTTTCACAAAATGAAGAACTTAGGACGTCTACCGACAACTTGAACTGTAATGCGTTATCGGAGACAATAACAACCGGGCAACCACGCGCTGCTGTAAACCGTCTCAAACAGAGGATAAATTCTTCGGTGGTCATGTCAGGAACCAGTTCTAGATGAATGGCACGTGATGCCATACATGTAAAAAGAACACACCATCTTTTCTGGCGAGAACCCTGCTCGACAATTGTGAGAGGGCCCAGGTAATCCAAACCTGTATATGAAAAGGGAGGACAAACAGCAACTCTTTCCTTTGGTAAAGGTGGCATTTCAGGGAGTTTGAAAGGTCCTCCTCCATATTTAACACAGGGTTTGCACTTCCGTAGTACTTTTGCCACTTGAGTTCGACCCATTGGTACCCAATATTTCTTTCTCAAAAGTGCTAACGTATGTGTCACGCCCACATGATGGTTGCCAGTATGCAATTCTTCAATAATCTTTTGTGTGACATCTGAGTCTCTAGGTAGGAGGATTGGATACTTTTGGTCATACGGTAAGTCGGCATTCTGCAGTTTCGCATTGCAACGAAGAATACCTGAACTGTCCCTGAACAGCCGTAGAGATCTGGATAGGTCGGTCGATAAACCGCTTGTTTCTCGAGGAAAATACCTCTCTTGGAGACCCTTTATATCTTTCAAGTTTCCGTCTCCAATATCGAGGTCTACGGTTAAACTCTCTGGTTCCTTTATAGTATCCGGCTCGATTGCTTCAGACTCTGTAGTT
>NW_007401072.1:0-807 GCF_000475195.1 Diaphorina citri | reverse complement strand
GGTCAACACGAGAACACCAGAAAGTAACCCGTCGAAATATTTGCAATCGAAAAACGAGTACAAATTTTTGTCGATGGTAGGATTCGAACCCGGGACCTTCTATTGCTGTCCTGATACGTTTCTTGGAGAGAAACAACTCACACCAGAAAGTAACCCGTCGAAATATTTGCAATCGAAAAACGAGTACAAATTTTTGTCGATGGTGGGATTCGAACCCGGGACCTTCTATTGCTGTCCTGATACGTTTCTTGGAGAGAAACAACTTCCTGAAAGAGCTGCAAGTCCGTAGATTCGTAAGCTTAGATTTAGATGTAAGGCAAACAGCCCTAAAAGACAGGGAGAAGAACAGCTACGACACATCTTTTAGGGCTGTTTGCCTTAGGTACATCTAAACCTCAGAGTGAAGGTTGCTTTCTTCATCGGTCGCAAATCGCCTTCGTTGCTGAATTGTGTAAAAATAAATCATCATCATTAACAACCATTATCTGTCCACTGCCGGACAAAGGTCTCTCCTTCATTATGCCATTGAATTTTAACCTGTGTTGTGCTTACAATGCGCTAAATAGATTAGTCGTCCATCGCCTTCGTTGCTGAATTGTGTAAAAATAAATCATCATCATTAACAACCATTATCTGTCCACTGCCGGACAAAGGTCTCTCCTTCATCATCCCATTGATTTCTAACCTGTGCTGTGCTTACAATGCCCTAAATAGATTAGTCGTCCATATTTTTTTCTGCGTCTATGAACCACCCTATTGTTGATAGTGTGTGTGAGTGCGTGTGCTGTATATTAGACAGAAGGATAA
>NW_007401071.1:0-807 GCF_000475195.1 Diaphorina citri | reverse complement strand
AGAGAGAAGGAAGACAGGATAGGAGAAAGCCAGCCGTTCCGAGAACGAACATCATCCCATCAGGACAAAATCCGCCCCCGGGTGGGAATTGAACCCGCGGCCTAGCGCTTACAAGGCAGAAGCACTACCAACTAAGCTAACTAGGCTGGCCAGTTGATATTGAAGAAGTTCTAAAGGCCATCAGGTAGGTCCAAATTTTGTGCATGTGAGGGTAACAAGCTAGAAAATTCGATGGCGTCGCGTCTTGAAAAATTTCCCTTACAGGATGTACAGTATGGTTTACAGGAATAAAACATGCAGTAATAACAGGATGTTATCTTAACGTACCTATACACTACCTACCAATCTTACATAATATGTATCTTACAAATAAATAAGTCATGAACTAACATACGCAACCGACATCAGTTAGATTAACAGTGATTGCATTGACGCATTGAGTTCAGGGACTTTGAATAAGTGTTTGTTTTTCCCTTTTGTTTTCTTGTCAGTTTTGTTATCCTAGTTTGCTTTGTTTTTGTGTTTTTTATTGGCATTATTTACATCCCGGGTTTCTAAGTGACATCCATTGTTTTTACATTCCGAGAACAGTCCTGCTCTATTTCTGGTTCTAGTTAAGCATTTATTTCTGGATTAAAAGCAGATATATGAGGTATTTATTCTAGGGAAGAAATTTTCTTCATTCTGAGATTATTTCCTTTTCTTTTTTCAAGAGGTTTGATAGAGGGAACTGTAGGCTAAGGTCTTATCGTCCCTAAAGTGAAGAGAGAAGGAAGATAGGATAGGAAAGAGCCAGCCGTTCCTAGA
>NW_007401070.1:0-807 GCF_000475195.1 Diaphorina citri | reverse complement strand
AAAATAGTGTCAAAGGCCCGCCACTCACTATCAGGTAGACCTGACACCCTGACAGGTGCACCAGATCAGTTCCGCCTGTCAGGTCTACCTGATAGTGAGTGTGGGCCCTAAAGATCGGAAATTTAAATTGGGTTAAGCGTACTTTAATGCTTTGAGGTACGCCTCAAAGTCAAATAAGGTGAGCCAATAAAAGGTACAAACCTTACAATTTACAATAGAGAACTAACTTTAGTGTTTGTCACAAATGTCGTTCCCCACTTTATCTTCTTCTTTTACTTCGCCTTTTCCCGTGTTCAGACGAGGTCGGCGTTTTTCCTCAGCCTTTCAATCAACCCTGGGGTGATTTCTTTGGGTTGACATTTGGTATTGACTACAGACATTTTACGAATGGATGCCCCTTTGCCATCCACCTTTGCTTTTCCTTTAGTTAGCGAGATTTTAGGCTGGTACATAAACTGTAAGTCTTCCAGCCAGATTTTGTTCCCCACGTTTGGTTAGAATAGATTAGTCTAGATTCTAGAACAGGGGTTCTTAACCTTTTAGAATTGGCGGACCACTATTGATAAACCAAAAATCTCGCGGACCACTTGAGATTATGTATGTATATGCAATCAATTGTACATTGTACACGCTATGTGACAATGGGTATGTATTAGAGGACCTAATATATCTACCTGTTGTATGAAAAGAGGAAAGATTTTTTTTTTTCTTAGGGGTATGTTATATAAAAAAATAGAGACACGATGACTTTTTTCTTACTCACCTCTCGCGGACCACCTGAAACCTTCTCGCGGACCACTAGTGGTC
>NW_007401069.1:0-807 GCF_000475195.1 Diaphorina citri | reverse complement strand
AGATCCAACAACAGTAGTCTCCCTAGTATGCATCATCAGAATATGAACATGCAACATTCTACAGCACAGGTAAGTAACGTAAATTTCCCCCAATGTATCGTTTCATTACAAATTTTCATCAGTACAACGTGCCACCTACCTTTCTTTACCCTCATTGCACTCATCTCCCCATCCGTGGCACAAGCTCTGCTTATACGGATGGGTATACCATTTATATGAAAAATGTATGTTCTGAGTTTTTTGTCGATGAAATATAAATGGAAACTTAAATTTAAAAAAAAAAAAAAAAGATCCCAAGGACAAGTTAAACTGAGACCTTTGACAAGGGAAGTGTGCCTAGAGGCATGTTATGTGTTACAATCCACTCGACCATGACACATTAAAGTTTTGGAAAACTCGAAGACTTCCGAATAAATGAAATCCTTGAGGACAATCTTGAAAATCCTGAGATAGACGCAATGAACCTTAGGAGGAGCACATATCCAGGTGGACATTTGTACAAGTTTTGGTGAAATAATTTCCGAACGGTTTGTCCTAATTTCGATGAAATTTGGCAAAAAAATATTCGAAACATGTTGAACCCTTTTAAGAACAGGGTGGTCCAGCCTCCAGCGTTACCTGATGGTTTTTAAAATGATGCTACACGTTCAATTTTCAAGATTAAAGATTGTTAAATTAAATTAAATGTACCTTTGGAAATCCAAGATGGCGTGCCATCGGAATCGGTTATGGTTCCGAAAGTTTCCCGAAATTAAAATACACCGAAGATTTTTGTTGTAGATCTCAACCTAACTGTTTCTGTATATC
>NW_007401068.1:0-807 GCF_000475195.1 Diaphorina citri | reverse complement strand
TGCTTATTTAGAATCACGCTTGAAAATTTGGGGGTTAGAATTGAGAATGTTATCAAAAATGTATTCAAAATTTCAAACCCATCGACCTTCGCAGAAAAAATACTAGGCTCAATTTCTTCATTTTCTGCGAGGTTCCGTACTATGGTCAAGGCTCTGTTGAGGACGCTTCTATTCATTAGTATGGTTTGTTTGTTTATTTTCTCTTGGGTCGGTACTAGGCTAAGTTTGAGAGTCAGGATTTTGTTGTGGACGCCTACTACCAGACAAGAACTTTAGTCCTCCCACTATCCCATTTAGTGGGATGGGAATTAGGCCCTGGATTATCAATTCACCTGTGACCCTGTCTGTATATTCTCTATCCATCTTCACCTTATCTTCAGATGTTATTGTTATACCTCGTGACTTGTGACTTTAATCTCCTCCTCTTTTTCTTCTTCTTCTTCTTCTTCTTCGTCTTCTATTTCTTCTTGTTCTCAGGTTCCTCCTCTTCTCCTTCTTTTTTTCTTCTACTTCTTTTTCGTCTCCCTCATTTTCTTCTTCTTCATCGTCTCCTTCGTCTTCTTCTTTTTCATCGTCTCCTTCTTCTTCTTCTTCTTCTTCTTCTTCTTCTTCTTCTTCTTCTTCTCCTCCTTCTCCTTTTCTTTCTCTTCTTACTTCTTCGACTCATCATCGTTTTCCTTCAGTCTTAGGTCTGACATCTGACTTATGTTTTCATCTTCAGTCTTAGTATCTTTCTGCTCCTCTTCCTCCTTCTCCTTTTTCTCTCTCCTAGTTCTGACCTATTAATCTTATTATCTTCCCCTTCTT
>NW_007401067.1:0-807 GCF_000475195.1 Diaphorina citri | reverse complement strand
TTCTAATAATAACATGGTAAAAATACATCGTTTTAAATTTTATTTAAATTTAGCTTTCATAAGTTGCAATGACTTTGACTTTAATCTAATAAGACAGATAGGAATAAACTACGCCAGGTATGATAAGGCCTAATGCATTTTTTTCCTCTAGAAATGAGGTGTGATTTAGGGACTGTCCCTACGTCCCCACATAATAATATATGCCATCTTAGTTAGCACTGTTAATGTTAATTTCCAGGTTTGTACCTGGATCCTGGACACTAATAATTCACCCAAGAATTTTAAGATAATTATGTGCATCTCCTATTTATGTAGGCATGTAACTAAACATGTATTTGTAATGCACCATTTAGAAACAAGTGTACCTAATAACCAAGATAAGGTCTTGAATGAAAGCTCAACATGGCTATTCGATGAACTAATAATTTAGATTTTTTAGTTAGAGAGTCAATTTCAAAATCTATCTCCTCTCTCCTTACCTAAGTGGTACAAACAAAAAACTGATATTGAGTTATTGAGAATCAAATTGAAGCAAAAAAATTCCTTGCAACAAAAACCACAGAAAGATGTCCCAATACAGGGTTGTCAAATCATACACAGTACAGTGTTGCAAAATGTACTTCAAGTCCCACTTGTAAAACTATGCCATGTTGCCACAGATTTTAGACATTGCATGTTGGTAACGAATTATTCGTTTGGCAAGAGTGGTTTTACTATCGTGTACAGAATTTTTATTGTCCTGATCTAATTATGCAGAAATGACAGCAGATAATTTCATTTGGGATTGGAATATTTGATTGTATTGTT
>NW_007401066.1:0-807 GCF_000475195.1 Diaphorina citri | reverse complement strand
TTGAGGTGCTGCCATTTTAAATCGGGATGGAATATGACAAATTTAAATAGCCTATGTCACTCTCAGTACTCTTCTCAACAACCACAAAAAATTTCATCAAAATCGGTCGAGCCGTTTTTTCGTGAAAAGAGGACAACAAAAGGTCCATCAGAGTAACAGCGCCGTAACAGACAGATTTCATGACGTAAGCGAGCTCCATTCGAATTTTGAACCCCGAATACTAAAGCAAAAATTGTTATTACTCTTAATGGACAGCCTATTAGCTTGGATGGTAGCACGCCTGCCTTATAAGTTATAAGCACGCGTTGCGGGTTCGATTACCGCCCTGGGCAAATTTCATTCGCACAACAACAACAACAACAACAACAACAACAGGTTTTCAGTTTGGTTTGAGACTGAATACGTCAACTAACACAAACATAATGTGTCCCCCTGTGGGTATGAAAGTATACAAAGTATGAATACATGTCATGTTCATACCCTATAATATACGTCATGTGTCGTCATATGTCTAGGTATACGTCACATCATATATGTACATAGGTACAACATCATTTTTTGTAAATATGTATTTATTTATATAGGTACGTACCTACAAGATTTTATATTTAGACTTTTTCAGTGTCATTCTAGCAGTATAAATGAGGTATATTCTGTTCTTTATACATAATATGACACATATCTTCATACATATAATGTATCTTTCCAACCCCTCTCGAACTCTTTTTCCCTCCCTCCCCCTAACTCTTATTTCCCCTCCCTAACTCCTATTTCCCCTCCCTAACTCCTATTTCCCCTCCCTACCTC
>NW_007401065.1:0-807 GCF_000475195.1 Diaphorina citri | reverse complement strand
GCATTCTCTCGTCTTGATAGGGGCAAGACTGAACATATTGCTGCATTCATAAGACTCAAGACTCCGTTCTTATATTGGTTCTTTGCTCTTGGAGAGAAAGAAAAGATCGTTCTTCTGTGTTTGCGAGCGAAATCATAATTCGTTATATTTTCAACTGTTTTAAATTGCTCAAAATAATACAGGGTAATTTCAGTTCCATTCTAAGGGTGAAAATCAGAATGAAAATGATCCACCTACATAAATACAAAATAAAGGGCCCCTATTCTTTCCCTCAGAGGTTCAAAATTTGATCTGAAAACTCTTTCTCTTCTCTCTCTTCCTGTTTTTCAAAGCCTATAAGAATTCGAGTTTTGTAGCTTACCTACCAGAGGTTTAGGTCTTTAGGTGCCTCCACCTATCCTTCATTCTCTCCAATACCTATCATATTATCTACCCTATACGTATAGTTGGACTGAAAGAAGAAGACGAAGAGGAGAAAGCTAACATAAAGGGAAAAAGAAATGGAGAAAGGGAACCGGAAAATTCTGAACTGAGTAGCTAATAGCTTGGAAGTAATTTCCAACGTCTGTACGAGAAAAACAACAGGGCAGAAAAAAATTACGTTAGGCAACGTTGATTAATTATCTGATTTTGTTTTGCAACTGATGAACTTTTTCTGAAACAAGTTAAAAAAAAAAATCCCTTTTTTCTTAGATGAGAGACAATATATGAGTCGAAAAAGTTCGACCGCCTACCCATCTGTCTGATAGCTGGGGGTGCTTTTGACCAGTAAACAAATTGTTTTGTTTATTTTCCTTCGTGGGTAAA
>NW_007401064.1:0-807 GCF_000475195.1 Diaphorina citri | reverse complement strand
TTGAATTTTTCCCAACTTTTTACATAGGAATCGACCATTTATTTATAATTTTTACCCATTTGCAACTGCTCCATTAAAATACCGACTGGAACTTGGCCTGGCACACTGCTGACGTCGTGCGTTCAGATCAGAATTACTAGTTTTTTTTTTTTTTTTATTTTATTTTAATACACACGTATAATTGTAGGTTATAGGTATAGGCATGTTTTATTTGTCATCAATTTATCATTTTACCAACATTTTTACTAGAGATATTTATCCTAAGTTTAATCTATGCTTGTTGTAGAGTCTAGGTGTACTTACAGTATTTTTCATTCCATGCAAGTCCTTGTTGAAAAATAAGACGGAAAAATGTATTAGACTATTAGTAGATGAAAAATATCCTCTTCGGTTTCGGGACGATAAGACCATAGCAGTTACAGTTCCCTCTGTCAAACCTCTTAAAAAAAAAAAAAAAAACCTTGGGTCACTGAAGTTCAGTAACGTGGCGCGTAATTGATAACTTTTGGTATCCGGAACTTTTGGTTATTTGCGTGTTGCGTGCTTTTCCCGGCCTCACTCAGTCTGGGTGAGTTTAATGTAGGCGGGTAGCTTGTTGCGAAGGGTAAAACCCTCAGCACTGAAAATCATAGCAGTAATTACACAGACGTAAAGTGACGTTAACTTATATCAAACAAATCGTTTGTCCCTTTCGAAAGAGATACATATATGTACCTAAATGCCCGTATATTGATTTTTTTTTTTTTTAAAGAGGTTTGACAGAGGGAACTGTAACTGCTATGGTCTTATCGTCCCGAAATCGAAGAG
>NW_007401062.1:0-807 GCF_000475195.1 Diaphorina citri | reverse complement strand
GAGTATACAAGTGGAAGTGACAAAAAAGGGAAGCATTGACTTCAAACCACACAGAACTGAGAGCAAAAGAAAAAAAAATCACACTCTTTGCTCTCCACTCAACTCTGTTTTAGGTCTACATGAGCCATGGACCACTTTTGCATTCTGTGATAAGTTGACAACTGGTATACCACTTTGTAAACCAGAAACTTTTTTGAAAACAATCAGACAAAAGGGAAAAATTACACTTTTTTTACCAAGGAAAATCATACCCCCTTCTTAACCAGGAGAAAACTCACCCCTATTTTCAGATTCATTGGTATCACAGGTAGTCATTATTGATTCTATCAACCTCAACAGTTTGTATACATTGTAGAAGCCTTTGATTTGAACAAACTGACTGAAATATTTTACTGCCAGATCATTTTTCAGGGCTTGTTTCAGATCTAACTGAAAATGAGACTGTTCCAAACGGTATCCATCTGAAAAAGAAATTGTTTGTACTGCTTAATCCGAGAGGTAAACTTAAACTGAGTTTAAACTAGCTTTATGGATCCGGCCATAAGAGATAAATAAGAATTCCAATGATCTTTCTAGCTAAATCCCCTTTAGGGGTGAGCTATTAATTTTTTTTCTCTCTAATCTGTTAAGCCCAAAGTGTACTTATTTCAAACGGTACTAGTGCAGAAGTCACGTCCGTGGAGGAACCAAAGGAACTGGCACAAATGAGCAGTGACCAGTGTTATTATGGGGTTAGGTTAAATGCAAGAAGGAGTTTTCACAATTAGAGCAGTGATTTGTGTTATTATAGGGTTAGGTTGAATACAA
>NW_007401061.1:0-807 GCF_000475195.1 Diaphorina citri | reverse complement strand
CACATGCGTCTAATGTAGCAGTTGTTCCATTGCTACGAAATAAAAACGGCGGTGGAACACTCATCTTAAAAAAAAAAACCGTACCCGCGACCTAACGCTTACAAGGCAGGCTAAAACCTTGTAAGCTTAACAACTTAGGCTGGTGACTTTTCCCTTTATGGCTTTTCTGGTATATTTGTTTGTTCCATGGCACTCTCTGTGGTCACGCTTGGGCACTAAACGCTTAAACGGTTTGTAAATGTAAAATGTAAAATTTACATTTACATTTTAAACATTTTACATTTTAAACGGTTTGTCCGATTAAACGCTTAAACGGTTTGTAAATGTAAAATGTAAAATTTACATTTTAAACGGTTTGTAAATGTAAATGTAAAATTTACATGTAAAATTTACATTTACATTTTAAACATTTTACATTTTAAACGGTTTGTCCGATTTTGATGCAAATTGGCCAAAGGCCTCTCCTTTTCAGGCCATTTTTCCTTTGAAAAAGCTCACAGAAACCACCAGTCAACACAAATCAATTATCTCACCCGCTTTCAAACCACCAGGATTTCAACAATGGCGCACCGCGCGGCGGTCCCCTACTTTGTATTCCATTGTATGTACGCGGGTTAAACAGAGAGTTAAATGGCTCCGCTTTAAATAGAAGGGAAACAGCTTTAAGTACCTGTCAACGCCGGTCGTCATATAGGCAGCCGGGGGCCTTTGTACCGAGTGGAAGGTATGTATATATGTATAGGGTGACTCGAAAACTTCGAGGTCGAGACGCGCGACTTTTCGTAGCGCGAAGCTGAAAATCGCCAG
>NW_007401060.1:0-807 GCF_000475195.1 Diaphorina citri | reverse complement strand
CTTCCAAAAATATTTTTTCTGGCAAGTCCATTATGACCTGCCTCGGTGGTGTAGTGGTCAAGACGCTTGCCTGGTAAATAGGAGGGCATGGGTTCAATCCCAGTCGAGGTATGGAATTTTATCCTCAATATAATTTGAGAATTTGACCACAATAATAGTAGTAGCCTACTGCTGGAGTAAAGGGACTTTTCAGTCTTATGCGAGCAGTCAATTTTGTCAGGTCAATATACCTATTACCCATCACTTTTACGTTTTACATAATGAGTTTTATTATAATACCGGTCTACATACGTAAACATGATATGAACCTAACTAAATGATGTATCTGTCTGGATATAGGTACGTAGGTAATGTAGGTACCTATCACAAGAGCCTTGCCTTGGAACACCAAAGAATAAATTCACCATTTTTTCCCTTTTCTAAAACGTCACTCCCAGACAAGACGGTAGAACAGCCAACTTGGTGGTACCGAAGAGCTATCTGGGTCCCAACGACCTTGCCGGTTCTGGCTTACTCCAATGTTTACATTGTTATCTTCGAGTGGGAGAGTCCTGGTGAGTAATCTACTGAACTGCCGATCCAAGAATCCACCGATCAGGTTTCTGCTTCTGCTCAGTGTCTGGCTTACCATTTGCCTGGTTAGATTATGTCATAACTCAGTACGAAGTGCGGGACGATAAATCCGGAGTTATTTTTTTTGATCCATAAAAAAAGGTGTACCTAATTGTTTAATTAATTTATTGTCAACCTTTCTTACCTCCTCTATTTTTTTATTTTATTAAAATATTTCATTAATTTATTGATCTT
>NW_007401059.1:0-807 GCF_000475195.1 Diaphorina citri | reverse complement strand
TGAACATTGTTTATTATTATGACATACTGATAGATTCTGACGTGACTTTGTAAAGATTCATCTTGAAAAGAAGAACACAAGTAACTTATTCTCTTCACAGTTGGGGGAGGGGATTGTTTATGAAGCAACATCAATCAAATGTGTAGGTATATTAGTATAGTAGTACGATTCCGATGAAGCGTCATCTTGGATTTCCTATGGTTTAGTACAGGCGCTTTTACGCCAAAAGAGTGGAAATAAGCTTCATAAGAGGGGGAATTCCGAAAGGAAAGTACAAACTAACTAAATATAATCATGTTTTTGGGTCATTTTGGCCATCATAGTCAGAAATGGAACTTTTTATCTGTTGAAAGTACTTTTCTCATTTGAGTGACCAGAAAAGATTTTTTACGTGTGTAATGATAATGACATTTATAAGGATGGAAGAATTTCTTACACGCTACAATTGCGAAATTACCCTTCTTCCCTTCATTGTCCCCTGGTCCTAACGAGAGCGATAACGAGGGAGTTCTATTAATAGAAAGAAAGTAAAAAAATCATGGAGAAGGAACGAATAAAATAAATATCCACGGAAAGATAAAAATGAAATTTATTTTGTTCTATTTTTTCTCCCTCTATTATTTTTTCCCTCCTTATTGATACAGAAATTCCCGTTCGTACGCCTAATGGTTTAACTTTGGACGTAAGGAAGTCATAAATGTGAAGAAAATGGGAAGTTTTTTTCTCCTTTTTATTTTCCTCCCTTATGGCACTGGAAATTACTTTTCTTTTGTGTTATTTTTAGTTTCTTGTTACTTTTTCGCCCAG
>NW_007401058.1:0-807 GCF_000475195.1 Diaphorina citri | reverse complement strand
CAACGAAAGACTTTTCAAAAGAGAAAAAAAGGAGGTACGGTTGTAAAAGTCAGAACGGGGATCACACCTGAAACTCAAGTCTGCTCTAAAGTAAAACGGACATCTCCACTAATAGTTTAAATGTTGCACATTGCATACACAAACACGGCATTCATAGAAAACCTTGCCGGCCACATGAACCACGAATTTTGTACCTTTCCTTTCTTCCTCCTGATGTATGTATCTCCTTTGCTACCCTTACTTCACAGTCTTTCTCCTTTTCCTCCCTTTCTCTCTCTTTCCCTTTCTTTCTCTTTCTCTCTCTCCCTCTCTCTCTTTCTCTTTCTCACTTTCTCTCTCTCACTCTCTCTCTCCCTAGCATACACAAATACGGCATTCATAGAAAACCTTGCCGGCTACATGAACCACGAATTTTGTAAATTTTAAGGTTTGGCCAGCAGTGATGACAAGTTGAATGTACTAGGTACCTTTCAATGGGTCATTGAAGTTAAGCAACGTTACTTGTGGTTAGTATCTGGAGGGGTGGCTATCTGGAAAATTGTGTGCTGCTCGCATTTAAGTTAAGCAACGTTACTTGTGGTTAGTATCTGGATGGGTGTCTATCTGGAAAATTGTGTGCTGCTCGCTATTGCTGGCCTTTCTTTTCCAGCCCAAATGTATTTTTCCCCCCTCATAATAAAATAAGGCCTCATTTCGTTGGTCTGTCTATTATAAAAGGGGAAAATTTGAGTTTGGGACTTACCAGGTACCATTGTTCCCGGAACAGAGGGTCGGGGAACACGTTGGACGAGGGAAAATAGCCGGATT
>NW_007401057.1:18197-20561 GCF_000475195.1 Diaphorina citri | reverse complement strand
ACTGCCTTCTAGCCTCCTTGAAGATCATCGTGTGAACGGATCTTTCCAAAGAGATTTCGTTTCAAGCTCCAACCCGAAAAGAGATTTCGTTTCAAGCTCCAACCCGAAGGCGCGCGCAAATTTGAATTTTTTTAAAAAAATTGAAATTTTCCAATAAGTTGCGAAATTTTTGATCGAAATTCGAATTTTCCAGTCTAAAAGTGGAGTTTTCCATTGATGATAGTGATTAGATAACCGACAACCTGTGTAGCAAGATAAAGGTAAGACTTGTTCTCAATTTCTCATTATTCCTTTCTACTTAAACAAATAGTTAGATCAAAATATGTTTCCCATTGATTCAAGGACTTCCCCCTTCACTCGAAGTTGTCTATGGCACTGGTACTTAGTGGTTTATCCACCGCAATACGAGCTCTGGCCGGTATGTGAACTACAAGGTCGTAGAGGTAGTGTTTTAATAGAATCGAAACCTCTTGGTGGAAATAAACCTTTCGTTTCCATCTTCATCAGTTCACAACTTCACAAACATGCCAGACTTATAGGTACGTACCAAGTCTCCTCCCGATACGCAATGGTTGAGTCTAATGAAATTTACATCCCAGGAAAACTTGGACCACCAAACCACTTTAATCAGAAACCCACCAAGTACCTATGAATGGTGCTGATCTCCGGTTACATTAAATTTTGAAAAGAACTTAAACTTATCCATCCATAGTTGAATTGCCAGTGCCGTAGATAACATCGATATTATGCAGTAAAATTCCTTTATCCTGTCATACAAAAAGTGAACTAACCTGCCCTGACTCCTAGATTTTACCCAGTGGGACAGCTACCCATTTAACAGTATAAAACAATCATGTTGTGTTTTGTTTGCTTTCATTTTAGTCTGGCATGGCCTGAGGTTGTGGAACTTGAAGAGTTATCTCGAAGACAATCAGTTATGAGTAAATTATCAGCTTCTGAGTTGAAGAGTGCCTACAGTGACTCTCACCAGGCTTCAGTTCTTACATTGATTGCATTGACTAGAACTTTTCTCACTGGTTTCGCCTCATTTGCCCTCGCTGGTTCCGCCTGCTTCATTGGACAATCACTGCTGCGGAAATATATCCCTATCAATAAGAACAACCAGATTCTAACATCCGCCGTCGTCGCTTTACTTGTCTCTTATCAAGTAAGCAAAAGCCAAAGCGTAAAGTGTGTCAGGAAAATAGCGTACGAATTAGAGAAGAATAAACCTAAACCGGATCAATAAACACCATGAATCCGAATACTTCGCCATGCTTGTTAGAACTGTGTGCAGTGCACATTTTGTGAAGCATCACAGTCCCAGTTTTGCTTCGTGGAAACTAGTCTCAAGATGGATATCAAACATCCCCAGGTAAAGTTCAGTGATAACTCACAGGATGATCCTCGAAGAAAGTGACGAATTCAAAACTATCCGGCGACGAAGCACAGACTGGAGCTTTGGGCACAGATTCATCAGGTATTTGTTGTTCACCATTCATCAAATGGGAAAAAAAGATGACAGCGCGCAACACAACACGAGACTTCATGTTGCAGAGATCCAAAGCCTCGTGGAGTTCTATACAAGCGCCTGGCGTGTTGTAGATTCAACCATTATTTCCCTGTTGTCTTTTCGACAAGAAATCTTTCTTTGGTAACACGGCAATCTTAGAACTTTTGAAGAGGCAAGCAGTCCGCGGGGATGCTCGGCGTCACTGCTGTGGTTGTCAGTGGTAGATGTACTTAAACTGTCATCACAAGAAAAGCTGCTGCAAGATTCTACGTTCCAGAGTCTCCCGTCGTTTGACCGCTATAGGATTGGTTATGACAGAATATTCCAATTCAAAGCTCACGCCAAAACCCGTGAAGCTCGACTGCAAATAGCAAATCGCGGAACTCCCTTATTTGTGGACAAGATATCGAACGATAGATGATGCCACGAATATGAATACTCACTTAAAGTTTCTAGGATTCTAAACGCATGGTTCTTATGAGAGAGAGCAGAAGTTTGAAAAAAGGCTTGAATATAACTCAAAGGTCAACGGAGATGATGAGAGAACAAAGAGAGCAGAGAACAAGAGTTTCCTACAGTTGCTGTGGGTGGATATACAAACTGGTTGACAACACATCTCACGCTCACTTTTAAACGCTCAAGAAGGTTACAGGTGAAACTTGCCAAGATCCGTTCCCAAACACCCATACCAACCTATATTTGGGCTACGCATGGTGTATGGTCATAGGAGTCAGACAAGCCATCGTAAGGAAGCACGCACAACTGTAAGTTCCCACCGTTTGTTAACCTTAAGGCTTCCATGATCTGAGAGTAAGTAGACAGTCTCGCAAATTTTACTCGCACCAAAACGG
>NW_007401057.1:10039-16127 GCF_000475195.1 Diaphorina citri | reverse complement strand
TTTTGTTATACCTAAATAAGACCCCCCCCCTCCCCTTGATTTTTATCCCTAATTTCAGATTTGATTTTGATAAACACGTATTTACGTATAGAATAAAGTTGAACGTCGTAAACTTATTTTACGTCTATTATTGTTGTTTATTAATAATTAATATTTTCATTCAACAATCCAAGCATAAACTCCACAAAAAGCTAAAATGGATAAAATTTAATTACAACAGCTATGTAAATAACCGGTGAAAAGTCTTCTTTTTTTTTTATTCATTTTACGATTATTTTGGGATCTAATATATAGTAATTTAGGCTTAGCGCAAAAATTCATTTTTACAATTAAATGTTATTGTGTACTAACAATCGCTCTTTTAAAATAAAAAAATAAGAAATATAATATATTTAACTACATAAGATAATAAGATAAAAAATATATTAATGATAAAGAAAATAAAGAAAAAAAAAAAAGTAGATTCAAATTTGAACAAACAAATTGAAAAATATACATCAATTAAAAAATAAATAAATATAAGGAAATACGAGTATAATTATGAAATTAGATTAAAAAGATACACAAGTAAATAAAAAAAAAAACTAATAAAAAATAGTAGAAGTAAAAACGTGAAAACAATATAAAGAAAGAATATTCAGAAAAAAATATAATCCTCCGTAATAAATAAGAAAAGAAAAAATTGTAATTCTTTGAAACCACAAAAAAATACTCTGTGTGCGTCTTGTCCCTTTACTTACAGAGTTTTCTCTATTGAATCCATGTTAACAGTCGGAAACCAAACTTTACCCTCCAGGTAAACGTTAATCCCTCTATATTCGTAATTTCGAGGATATTGGTACCACACTCCTCCCTCCTACTTGCTATCCCCTCCTACCGGCAACTCAAGTAAAGAACACCGTCTAAGAACTTTAGTTTGGCCGAGGTAGTGCGTTCGACTTATTTTGTTAAATAAATTGAATACCATTCTATACCATGAACTACCCGACGCCCAAGACTATGGAACTTAAAAGCCTACCCAAATCCCAAGGAGAGATCAAGGGAATCCTTTAATATCAAGTCATGTAATAGTTTCCTATTCTGTTCCACTAACCACAGGTGTAGTTTGTATTTATCGGTTGTAAGCTAAAAATAGTTTCTTCGACCGAAACCACCTACAACATAGTCCATACGTTACGATATACTGTTACAAGGCTCTACATATAGGCATACCTTATGTCTAAAATAGCGTCATATAAGGTTTTAGTCAATATAGAGAGCATTTAAGCTTGAGTCATCTATCTGTACAGTAATAGGATCCAATAACGATTGAAAGTTAAAATATATTACGATTCAAACTAGGATAACTAAATGAGAAGTAATAATTATATACATCAACATAACCATACACCTTATCAAAAATAAAAAAAAGAACTACACCTGAGGCACGATTAATTAGTAGTCTTTAGAGAAGTCATTCCAGTATAAGAGATATGGTACCCATGTTTCAGGATAATTCGTGTTTTAATATAGCATTTGGATATTAATTAAATATTTTAAATTAGTTTCATTATATTTATATCAAATACGTTATCTATTTTTTATCGAACTTATTTTGTTTCCCTTTTGTCGTACATTGATTCGACAGTTATTATGTATATTAGTATCGTTTTAGTCTTTTCTATTTCGCACAGTCACTCATGGCATTAAACCATGTTATTAGTAGTATACTATACCATGATCTAATATCTTATATAAGGGAATTCAGGCTGAAAATTATACAAAAATTTATAGAATTAAACTAAAAATTTAAGAACTAACTAGTCCATTTCACATTTTTTTAGAATTATGGATATTACCAACTCCATAGGGAAATAATCTCTTTTGAAAACTCCTCGAGATCGACATAAAGTCAATCATTACAACAATTCATATAGTAATATATAGTATATATCTAGCTCAAGTAATTAATACGTTACAAGAACTATATAGATAATACTAATTATAGATACAAACACAACCAAAAGATAGAATAATCAATATATGTAAGTCATCATGATATTAATAGGTATTTCGTAGATCTTAAAGATAAGAGAAATAATCAACCACAATTGTACCTTAAAGTAACTCATTGAACCAAAAGGTATAATATAAACAAAATTATTAAAAAATAAAATAATACTATACAGGGTGTCCACCAATGTATGACCCACTCAAATTGCTCCGAATCTGTTAGAGTTTTCGAAAAATAAAAAAACCCGTATTTCTTTTATACTCGAAAACTCCAACAGATTGGGAGCAATTTGAGTGGGTCATACATTGGTGGACACCCTGTATAGTATTATTTTATTTTTTAATAATTTTATTTCTTGTACCTGTTCATTTTCAGTTATTTTGTTTCTTCTCATATTTTATTTTTTACCGAGGTTGTTTTCTTTCCACTCGTCTTTACATCAGTACCTATCTATTCCATAATCTCTTCTAATATTACCTTTGTAATATCTTATTATGAAATGTTAAATATTATGAGGCAGATACAATGGGTATAGTCAGCAGGTATGTACCTTATATTTATTTCATTGAACAAATTTTCACTTTCTACCTATTTATTTTAATTTATTTTATTTTTTCTTTCAAAACAAAAGATATTTTTTTACTTTGTATTTTTTCTTATGTGCAATTTTTTTCTTCCGCCCTGGTTGTGCAATTCTCATTTTAAATACTCCAAACCCCATTTATTATTATATTTTATTTATTATACATATTTTTTTATATTTAATTTATTTCAAAGTAGATACCTATGTAACGTAACAGTATATAGTCAACTCCCATTCATTCCACAGTATACCTATTTTAAACATTTATTTTGAATCAATATTCCTATTGCACCATTATTATTGTGGTAGCAAAACAAATGATGGTTATTTGAATTCAAAAGGGTGCATTCCTTCTTACATTTTATTTTATTATTTTGAATATTATTTCTATCAAGCCCGAGGCATTGATTTCAAGTGCAGTTAGAGATTACTTGATGGCAAATTAGGTAATATTTTCTTGTGTCAAAATACTCATTTTTCAATGTTCTGGCTCTTTATATTTATTTTACAGAGAGTGCATTTAAAAAATTTTCTTGAAACTTTGTTCTGTGAGAGCGACATTGTATTTTAAAAATTAATAAAAAAAATTAATGATGAAAATGAAAAGATAAGACGTATTTTCCTTTTCGTTCAGAAATTCAATACCTATTTTATTGTAGATGAAAACTACCTTAGGTGACGTGGTGCGGCGGACTGCGGCGTTGGAAACACGACCGAACATTTCAATTAAATAACGTTAAGCATTACGTTGATAATTAAGCGTGACTGATAAATGTGCGTGAATTTCAAGCTTGCTCTGGTAGGAATCGAACCGCGATCTAGCGCTTACAAGGCAAATGCGCTACCACCCCCATGCTACCACCCAAGCTAACTAGACTGGCGGTATGAGTTTTAATTTTATTATTTTTCTTTTTTCAAAGAGGTTTGATAGAGGGAACTTGTAACTGATGAGATGAGGTCTTATTGTCGTCCCGAAATCGAAGAGAGAAAGAAGACAAGATAGGAGAAAGCCAGCCGTTCCGAGAACGGACATATCCCTTCAGTATAAATTTGCCCCCGGCGGGAATCGAACCCGGGGCCTAGCGCTTACAAGGCAGACTCGCTACCAATTAAGCTAACTAGGCTGGCGTGGCGTGGCGGTTTTATTATTTTGACGACCGATGCGTGAAGTTTTCGGAGTTTATCATCGTGAGTCCACACTTCCACAGTCCACTGCCTTCTAGCCTCCTTGTAGATCATCGTGTGAACGAATCTTTCCAAAGAGATACCGTTTCAAGCTCCAACCCGAAGGCGCGCGCAAATTTGAATTTTTTTTAAAAAATTGAAATTTTCCAATAAGCTGCGAAATTTTTGATCGAAATTCGAGTTTTCCAGTCTAATCTAAAAGTAGAGTTTTCCATTGATGATAGTGATCAGATAACCGATAACCTGTAGGTCTAGTCTACGTGTGCAAGATAAAGGTAAGACTTGTTCTCAATTTCTCATTCCTTTCAAAACACATAGTCAGCTCAAAAAATGTTTCCCATTGATTCAAGGACTTCCCGACTTCCCCCTTCACTCGAAGTTGTCTATGGCACTGGTACTTCATTACTTGATAGGTAGGTACTTGTAGTACTTTCACTTTCAAGATACAAATCAGTGATTAAATAATTCCTCTACTTTGTGGTGTGTGATTGTTCAATCCTTTTCCGATCAATTTATTTGTAAGTTCTCAAAAGAATTGATTAATTTCAAAATGATTTTTTTGGTACACTCTATGAGTACAACCACAAAATAGCTTTTTCTGCCAAATGTAAAGTTGCTGAGATAAATTATTCAAGTATTTATTATGACCTTCCTTTTAAGATTCAAATATTATACCACTTAAGTAAACTGTATTTTTTTATTCGTAGTTACCCCGCAAAAATCTAGGTTTGTTGTTTAATCTGTAACATATTGTTTGATTATTTGCTAGAAAATATTCTCATCCATCTTTACCCCTTGGGACAGTTTTTAAGAGGCATAGGATTTGTTTTAAAATTCAAATTTATGTATCGTGTCTAGGCATTCCACTGAGTTAGATACATATTTCTTAATTAATTAATAATTAGGTGGAGGACACAAACTTAGCCATTGCAAATAATTACTAACCAACTCTTCTTGGAGTATTTAATATTATCCTCACAAGGTTGAGTAAATCCTCTTTATTGCAAGGTTTGTCATCAATTGCTTTACCTAGGCATTCTTTAAATAATGACAAATAGATCAAAAACATTAATTGCTTTTGTAGGTAGGTACTTAATAATAAATTCTATACAATGAGTAGGTACTTGGGCACCTAGTTATAGATTGACATCAGAGAATATTTTAATTTAATAATACTATCTGTTGGGGTGATTGCCTATGTTTGTCCCAAATAAGTTGAAGTAATACAGATTTTTTTTTTTTTTAATTTTAACCCTACTCTTAAATCCAACCAATTAAGTTAGTGGGTAAACAACAGTCCAAGATTTTTTTCTTCTTTCTATAAAACATGTTTTATCTCACAGAAAATGGAGAAGTGGAAATAAAAGACCAACTTGAAGCAATCAATAGAAAAAGGTGATACAATAGTCATTTAGACATCAATGATACTTATGCTTGTTCAAGTTGGTTTAAGTTAATGATAATGACTTAGAATACCTACTTAGATGATGTTGAAAGATGTGTGAATGGTTTAGTTTAGTATAAAAAAATCTGGTCATTTTTTTTTCTTTTTTAATTCTTCAAATTCCTTGGATTTCATTTTTAATTTCTGTCCGAATTAAATTACACAAAATGGTCTTGGGCTTTACTCTAAAATTTCTTGTAGAATAACACTCACTAAACCCACATAATTAATTTGAGGACTGATCAATCTGATCATACACTTGAAAACAAAATAAACATTTCAAGATTAGCACCTGTCTAGAAATTAAACCAAAGGAACAGAATTCATGAAGATCCAACATTTGCCAATAGAAAGCTTTGACCAAACTTGACCAAGATTACTGATGTCTGAATGATCATTGATTTGCCGTTGTATGATTGCAGATTGGTGCTCATACACGTGCAATACCAATAGCTAGGCATGGATCATTCCAGTATGGATCACGACATGCACAGTCATCACCATCATCAAGAAGCTCTCTCACTAGAATCCAGCAACTCTGCAGCTGCTTCCGGTAATCCTATGGCTCCATGTCATGATATGGACTCACATGAAGGTATGGATCATATGGGCATGTCCATGGCATTTCACTGGGGTTACAATGAAGTCATTCTATTTAACCAATGGAAAATCTCAACACCTAGTGGATTGATAGCTTCCATGGTAGGAATCTTCTTCCTTGCTGCTCTCTATGAAGGTGTCAAGTATTACCGTGAATATTTGTTCTGGAAGACATACAATGACTTGCATTACCGTTCCATCCCCGCTCAGCAACGCATCAGTTCTGTAGAAGAGAACAAGGACACAGCAAAGGTGGTACCAGTGTGTGATGTGCTACAGAAGC
>NW_007401057.1:0-4214 GCF_000475195.1 Diaphorina citri | reverse complement strand
AATTATTAAAAAATAAAATAATACTATACAGGGTGTCCACCAATGTATGACCCACTCAAATTGCTCCGAATCTGTTAGAGTTTTCGAAAAATAAAAAAACCCGTATTTCTTTTATACTCGAAAACTCCAACAGATTGGGAGCAATTTGAGTGGGTCATACATTGGTGGACACCCTGTATAGTATTATTTTATTTTTTAATAATTTTATTTCTTGTACCTGTTCATTTTCAGTTATTTTGTTTCTTCTCATATTTTATTTTTTACCGAGGTTGTTTTCTTTCCACTCGTCTTTACATCAGTACCTATCTATTCCATAATCTCTTCTAATATTACCTTTGTAATATCTTATTATGAAATGTTAAATATTATGAGGCAGATACAATGGGTATAGTCAGCAGGTATGTACCTTATATTTATTTCATTGAACAAATTTTCACTTTCTACCTATTTATTTTAATTTATTTTATTTTTTCTTTCAAAACAAAAGATATTTTTTTACTTTGTATTTTTTCTTATGTGCAATTTTTTTCTTCCGCCCTGGTTGTGCAATTCTCATTTTAAATACTCCAAACCCCATTTATTATTATATTTTATTTATTATACATATTTTTTTATATTTAATTTATTTCAAAGTAGATACCTATGTAACGTAACAGTATATAGTCAACTCCCATTCATTCCACAGTATACCTATTTTAAACATTTATTTTGAATCAATATTCCTATTGCACCATTATTATTGTGGTAGCAAAACAAATGATGGTTATTTGAATTCAAAAGGGTGCATTCCTTCTTACATTTTATTTTATTATTTTGAATATTATTTCTATCAAGCCCGAGGCATTGATTTCAAGTGCAGTTAGAGATTACTTGATGGCAAATTAGGTAATATTTTCTTGTGTCAAAATACTCATTTTTCAATGTTCTGGCTCTTTATATTTATTTTACAGAGAGTGCATTTAAAAAATTTTCTTGAAACTTTGTTCTGTGAGAGCGACATTGTATTTTAAAAATTAATAAAAAAAATTAATGATGAAAATGAAAAGATAAGACGTATTTTCCTTTTCGTTCAGAAATTCAATACCTATTTTATTGTAGATGAAAACTACCTTAGGTGACGTGGTGCGGCGGACTGCGGCGTTGGAAACACGACCGAACATTTCAATTAAATAACGTTAAGCATTACGTTGATAATTAAGCGTGACTGATAAATGTGCGTGAATTTCAAGCTTGCTCTGGTAGGAATCGAACCGCGATCTAGCGCTTACAAGGCAAATGCGCTACCACCCCCATGCTACCACCCAAGCTAACTAGACTGGCGGTATGAGTTTTAATTTTATTATTTTTCTTTTTTCAAAGAGGTTTGATAGAGGGAACTTGTAACTGATGAGATGAGGTCTTATTGTCGTCCCGAAATCGAAGAGAGAAAGAAGACAAGATAGGAGAAAGCCAGCCGTTCCGAGAACGGACATATCCCTTCAGTATAAATTTGCCCCCGGCGGGAATCGAACCCGGGGCCTAGCGCTTACAAGGCAGACTCGCTACCAATTAAGCTAAC
Source organism: Diaphorina citri (assembly GCF_000475195.1). Taxonomy (NCBI): domain Eukaryota; kingdom Metazoa; phylum Arthropoda; class Insecta; order Hemiptera; family Psyllidae; genus Diaphorina; species Diaphorina citri. Next base: position 2,656 of record NW_007401057.1, on the reverse strand, counting down.
TAGGCTGGCGTGGCGTGGCGGTTTTATTATTTTGACGACCGATGCGTGAAGTTTTCGGAGTTTATCATCGTGAGTCCACACTTCCACAGTCCACTGCCTTCTAGCCTCCTTGTAGATCATCGTGTGAACGAATCTTTCCAAAGAGATACCGTTTCAAGCTCCAACCCGAAGGCGCGCGCAAATTTGAATTTTTTTTAAAAAATTGAAATTTTCCAATAAGCTGCGAAATTTTTGATCGAAATTCGAGTTTTCCAGTCTAATCTAAAAGTAGAGTTTTCCATTGATGATAGTGATCAGATAACCGATAACCTGTAGGTCTAGTCTACGTGTGCAAGATAAAGGTAAGACTTGTTCTCAATTTCTCATTCCTTTCAAAACACATAGTCAGCTCAAAAAATGTTTCCCATTGATTCAAGGACTTCCCGACTTCCCCCTTCACTCGAAGTTGTCTATGGCACTGGTACTTCATTACTTGATAGGTAGGTACTTGTAGTACTTTCACTTTCAAGATACAAATCAGTGATTAAATAATTCCTCTACTTTGTGGTGTGTGATTGTTCAATCCTTTTCCGATCAATTTATTTGTAAGTTCTCAAAAGAATTGATTAATTTCAAAATGATTTTTTTGGTACACTCTATGAGTACAACCACAAAATAGCTTTTTCTGCCAAATGTAAAGTTGCTGAGATAAATTATTCAAGTATTTATTATGACCTTCCTTTTAAGATTCAAATATTATACCACTTAAGTAAACTGTATTTTTTTATTCGTAGTTACCCCGCAAAAATCTAGGTTTGTTGTTTAATCTGTAACATATTGTTTGATTATTTGCTAGAAAATATTCTCATCCATCTTTACCCCTTGGGACAGTTTTTAAGAGGCATAGGATTTGTTTTAAAATTCAAATTTATGTATCGTGTCTAGGCATTCCACTGAGTTAGATACATATTTCTTAATTAATTAATAATTAGGTGGAGGACACAAACTTAGCCATTGCAAATAATTACTAACCAACTCTTCTTGGAGTATTTAATATTATCCTCACAAGGTTGAGTAAATCCTCTTTATTGCAAGGTTTGTCATCAATTGCTTTACCTAGGCATTCTTTAAATAATGACAAATAGATCAAAAACATTAATTGCTTTTGTAGGTAGGTACTTAATAATAAATTCTATACAATGAGTAGGTACTTGGGCACCTAGTTATAGATTGACATCAGAGAATATTTTAATTTAATAATACTATCTGTTGGGGTGATTGCCTATGTTTGTCCCAAATAAGTTGAAGTAATACAGATTTTTTTTTTTTTTAATTTTAACCCTACTCTTAAATCCAACCAATTAAGTTAGTGGGTAAACAACAGTCCAAGATTTTTTTCTTCTTTCTATAAAACATGTTTTATCTCACAGAAAATGGAGAAGTGGAAATAAAAGACCAACTTGAAGCAATCAATAGAAAAAGGTGATACAATAGTCATTTAGACATCAATGATACTTATGCTTGTTCAAGTTGGTTTAAGTTAATGATAATGACTTAGAATACCTACTTAGATGATGTTGAAAGATGTGTGAATGGTTTAGTTTAGTATAAAAAAATCTGGTCATTTTTTTTTCTTTTTTAATTCTTCAAATTCCTTGGATTTCATTTTTAATTTCTGTCCGAATTAAATTACACAAAATGGTCTTGGGCTTTACTCTAAAATTTCTTGTAGAATAACACTCACTAAACCCACATAATTAATTTGAGGACTGATCAATCTGATCATACACTTGAAAACAAAATAAACATTTCAAGATTAGCACCTGTCTAGAAATTAAACCAAAGGAACAGAATTCATGAAGATCCAACATTTGCCAATAGAAAGCTTTGACCAAACTTGACCAAGATTACTGATGTCTGAATGATCATTGATTTGCCGTTGTATGATTGCAGATTGGTGCTCATACACGTGCAATACCAATAGCTAGGCATGGATCATTCCAGTATGGATCACGACATGCACAGTCATCACCATCATCAAGAAGCTCTCTCACTAGAATCCAGCAACTCTGCAGCTGCTTCCGGTAATCCTATGGCTCCATGTCATGATATGGACTCACATGAAGGTATGGATCATATGGGCATGTCCATGGCATTTCACTGGGGTTACAATGAAGTCATTCTATTTAACCAATGGAAAATCTCAACACCTAGTGGATTGATAGCTTCCATGGTAGGAATCTTCTTCCTTGCTGCTCTCTATGAAGGTGTCAAGTATTACCGTGAATATTTGTTCTGGAAGACATACAATGACTTGCATTACCGTTCCATCCCCGCTCAGCAACGCATCAGTTCTGTAGAAGAGAACAAGGACACAGCAAAGGTGGTACCAGTGTGTGATGTGCTACAGAAGCAACCCCCGTCCATGTTAATGCTGAGTATGCCTCACTTTATCCAGACCTTGCTGCATGTGCTGCAAATCACCATGAGCTTCCTTCTCATGTTGGTGTTCATGACATACAATGTGGCTCTGTGTATTGCTGTTGTTGCTGGAGCTGCCTGTGGTTACTTCCTGTTTGGATGGAAGAAGTCAGTCATTGTAGATGTAACCGAACATTGCCACTGACCCTCATCCTGTGTTACCCACGGGTAACTTCCCATGCTAAACAAGACACAA
>NW_007401056.1:0-807 GCF_000475195.1 Diaphorina citri | reverse complement strand
CACAAATATATAGAAAACAGGTTCTCCTATTTCCACTGGCAACATCGAGAGAGAACTTATTTAGTCGAAGAAAAAAAAAATATAGAATTAAATGTAAAAGGGTTTCCTTTGTATATTACACAACGAGGGGAGAAGATTTTAATCAGATGTTTAAAGAGTGAACGAGTTAAAAGAACGACTCAGTGGACTACTAAGATGATGAGCCGGATCTTCAACCATGTAATTCAGGGTGTGTTTATGAACAGGGCTGAGATGAGCTCGGACGACGTGAGATTTACAGGATGTGATTCCGGGTCCGCGTGTCGCGGAACTTTTTGGCCAGCCCGAAATCGATGAGGAACAACTGGGGAAATAGAGAAGAAATGGGGACATTTTATTTCTAGAGATTCAATTTATCTATTTCATAAACAGCAGATGTTAATGAAAATGGTTGACTTCGGTTCAGAACGAGCCAATGAAACATAGCAAGAGATCATCACCTCGGTGTATGGCGGATACAAAAAAAATATCTTTTCTGAATCCTGTCACTACCATTCGGTACAAGCTAAAGCCTAAAGCAAATTCATCTCACATAAAATCAATAGGTACTTTTATTGGCGGTCCTACACAGTAACTTATTAGTTTAGGCGGCCCTACACCCAGAACTTGGTTTTTGGAGGCCCTACACAGTAATTTTAGTTGGCCCTACATAAAAACTTATAATATTTGGCGGCCCTACACACTCACGATACTTCAGTGGCGATTATACACAAGAACTTTTGGCAATCGTACAAAATAGTTTAATATTTATAAAATTTATAAAATTAA
>NW_007401055.1:0-807 GCF_000475195.1 Diaphorina citri | reverse complement strand
ACATAGGGAGGCAGGCTAGTCAATAATATTATGATTTGCTAATAGACAGATAGACACATGCCTACCTTCGACAGGCTATTTCATATATGCAAACATTCCTGATTGAAACAAGGAAAAATCCAACTTGAAAAAAAAAAAAAAAAAAAAAAAAAAAAAAAAATAGGTAGTAATAATTATGTACCTCCCATGTAGGGTATTACATACATATTACATAGTAATAAAATTTCTGACTAATCTACCTACCTACCTTTCAACACCAAGATACTCGTATCTTACCTACGTACTTACATAGAAAGACACTAAAACACAAAAAAATGCACCTTCCCTGTTAAAATCCTAAAGTGACAGTTATGTCAACCACAAACTTGAATCAAAGAGCAAAGGAAGGAAAATCAATGAAGACGAAGAACTAAAAAGCTAAAGAAGACGAAGGAGGAGGAGAAGAAGAAGAAGAAGAAAGAGGAGGAGGAGAAGAAGAAAGAGGAGGAGAAGAAGAAGAAGAAAGAGGAGGAGAAGAAGAAGAAAGAGGAGGAGAAGAAGAAGAAGAAAGAGGAGAAGGAGAAGAAGAAAGAGGAGGAGGAGAAGAAAGAGGAGGAGGAGAAGAAGAAAGAGGAGGAGGAGGAGAAGAAAGAGGAGGAGGAGAAGAAGAAAGAGGAGGAGGAGGAGAAGAAAGAGGAGGAGGAGAAGAAAGAGGAGGAGGAGAAGAAAGAGGAGGAGAAAAAGAAAGAGGAGGAGGAGAAGAAGAAAGAGGAGGAGGAGAAGAAGAAAGAGGAGGAGGAGAAGAAGAAAGAGGAGGAGAAGAAGAAG
>NW_007401054.1:0-807 GCF_000475195.1 Diaphorina citri | reverse complement strand
GCCTTGTCTCTTCAGAATTTCAACTTATATTTTCTTACAAGGCTGAATGCACTCCGAAATAGCAAACACATTCTGTCTCAGACGCTCAATCCAGATACCAATCATGCTCAACGTTGCTTAACTTGAAAGATCCTTAGGAAACTAATGCTTTTAACTCAACTGCATAAGCACTTAACTACTTACCATTGTACACAGAACACATATTTGACATATTAGGTACACGGAATGTAGGACTAACTTAAACTTAGCATTGTAGAATATGAATTGTTACTTCAAAACTCTTTGTTACTTTCCATAAGATATTTACAGCTGCACAGAGAAAAACGGACTTGTCATAAACTTGCGCAGGGAAAACAGAAAGAAACTTGCAGAGGCCATTTCCATTTTGATATTTTATGGAAGGAACGGCTCAGAGCAGTAAAAAAATTTATGGTGCAAATTTTATAGGCAGAATGCATCCCTATTACCATGTATTAAAATTAATTCAAATTAAGGATAGGACAGTATAGGACACCCAATGATGGACAGTCTGGTACTGGGGTAGTCCGGCGAAACTACTGTAAACATCAGAAACATGATGGGGATTATAACCTAGGTATTTTATTATATTATTTTTTTTTTCCTTTGAGGCGCTTTAACTCTGGAATACCAGGTCGTTCACGCCGAACCTAAATTTTGCAATACCATAAAAGTGACTAATTTGTTTCTTGGAACTTTAGTTTTCTCATGGTGGGAACCTGTCTCTTTACAGATTTTTACTTTCTATTATTACACAGGTCTTCCGGTGAGCTCACCTCTTTCCTCCGT
>NW_007401053.1:0-807 GCF_000475195.1 Diaphorina citri | reverse complement strand
CAGAAAGAGGGTAGGTAAAAGGTTAAAACTATATATGAAAATATGAAAAATATAAATCTGGGGGTAAAAATCTAAAAGTTGGAAAGACATGGTTGTAAAAAATTTTTTGAAAAGATTCAAAAACTCCCGCTCTCTCTATGTTTACCTATGTGCGCAAGGGCCTGTTCACACGGTTACCAAATTTGCGCTATTTTCATTGTGTTTTCGTTTTTTACATTGAGACAATTTGGTTTATTAATGATTTTATTTATTTCAATAGATTCTAGGATATCCAATCTCTTGCCTATGGTACATATATGTTTAATTTCGCTCTGGCATAGTTCTGGGTTGTGGCCGCTGTCTATGAGGTGGTCAGCCATTGCAGACTTGTCTTTATACTTTGCTTTAATTTCTGGGGTGTTTTCTTCGGTGGCACTCCTACAAGCTTTTACATATCTTTTGGGAATGGCTAGATGTTCTTTTATACGTGCCCCAAAGGATCTCCCTGTTTGCCCTATATATCCTCTGTGTTCAGTGTTCAGTGTACCTCGTTTAGTGTTTAGTGTGTCCTGTAGCCCTGATGATGGAGGGAGTGCCTCCGAAACATGTCGGCTTTTAATAAATAAACTGTAATAATTCTTTGAAGTTCTGCAAAATATATCTGCCTTTTTGGTTCTCCTTATCAAGTTGACCCACAGAACTTATATATAATGACTGCTGAAACCCTCCAAGAGATTATTATTATTATTAATTATTAATTATTATTATCATCATCATCATCATCATCATCATCATCATCATCATCATCATCATCATCATCATCATCAT
>NW_007401052.1:0-807 GCF_000475195.1 Diaphorina citri | reverse complement strand
CGTGTCGCATCCTTGTCACATTTGACAGCTACATACCAAATTTCAAGTGTCTAGCTCTTACCATTCTCGAGATATTTTTTTTACAGACAGACACACACACGGACCAATGGCTGAAACTTTGGATTCAGGTTTTGGGGACCTTAAAACGTGTTTTGGCACTAAAAACTGACCATCGAAAATTTGACCCGATTACATTACTTTCCTTCCTAAAGGATAAGGAAAGTAAAAATTTCTTATCAGTTTGAAAATAGCGGCGGGAAATCATCAAGCATTGATAAGATAGGTATCTACAAATATCTGGTGTGAACATCACACGACTTTCCTTATCCTATTGAATGATGCTTATTTGAATGTTCTTCTACCCTAACTTTTACAATATCTCTAACCGTTTAGTCGGTATAGCTGAAAACCGCCAAAAAACGGTCGAAATCTGTCCAAAAGCGGTCAAAATACCGCCAAGCGCAGCAACCATCTCAAGCGAACGTCTCGTGTTGCATTCTTGTCACATTTGCGAACTACATACCAAATTTCAAGTTTCTAGCTCATACCGTTTCCGAGATATTGTTGAATTACACCAAAAACCGCCAAAAAGCGGTGAAGTGTTGCACCGGTCTTAACCAAAAGTTTCGTGTCGCATCCTTGTCACATTTGACAGCTACATACCAAATTTCAAGTCTCTAGCTCTTACCGTTCTCGAGATAGGTATTTTGTTTACAGACAGATAGACACATGCACACACACACACACACACACACACACACACACACACACACACACACACACACACACACACACACACACACACAC
>NW_007401051.1:0-808 GCF_000475195.1 Diaphorina citri | reverse complement strand
GAAAAACATTGCCAAGTTGAAATTGAGAGAAGGTTGAAGGAATTGAGATCCAGCATTTTCAGCAGACACAATGCAGACTTGGCCTTTATTTTCTATCTCACCCTTTTTATAGGCCGACATTTTTGGATAGGAACTTGGCCTTTTTTTCACATTTGTGTTTTTGTGGGGGATCTCACTCCTTTTATTAAGTGTGTATTTACACATCATTAGTAGGTACAGATCTCCTTATTATATAGCTATTTGGGAGCTTTTGAAAATTTTCCGTGAGTTGTTGTTGATGTTTTTGTTGTTGTGGTGGTGGTGTTGGTGTTGTTGGTGAAATATCTTTTTGATACCTAGCTAAGACTTTAGTAGTTATAGTCATTAAAAAAGCGGTCGAAATACTGTTAACTGTAAAAATACAGGAAAATACCGCTAACCGTTGTTCCGATGTTCATAAAAATTACTAATTGGTGCGTTTTAGGTATGGTTTTGGGGGGGTCTACTCTCATAGCTTTTTCGATATCTCTAACCGTTTTGTGAAAACCGCCAAGAAGCGGTTAATTCCGCCGGTGGGCGGCGCCCAGTGCAACTTTTGCCCATTTTTAGATTTTTCCCTTTACTTACTCATCAAGACTTACCATCCTGCCAAATTTCAAGTTTCTAGGACATCGGGAAGTGCCTCATAATTTTAATGAGTGAGTCAGTGAATCAGTGAGTCAGTCAGTCAGTCGTAAAATAAGCGATTTTCGAATTTCGCAGGTATAATAAGGAAGTATAGGTTGACATATGGTCCAAATTTCGTGAGATTACATTGAAAATTGACGGA
>NW_007401050.1:0-808 GCF_000475195.1 Diaphorina citri | reverse complement strand
TTCAATCCCAGCCGAGGTATGGAATTTTATCCTCAAAATAATTTGAGAATTTGACCACAATAATAGTAGTAGCCTACTACTGGAGTAAAGGGACTTTTCAGTCCTATGCTAGCAGTATAAATAAGCACTATTATTATTATTATTTCATGGCCCCTGGGCGTTTACCGTGTTAATTTCAAGTAATTAACACCAAGCCTATGGTGGATCGAAAAATTAACACGTTCACTCCTCTGTCGCGCCAAGTCAATACAGAAGGCCTTGATTTTGTCACGTTGTGTTAACTAACGTGTTAATTAGACTAATTAGACTCGGGTTATCAAAGCTAATTTGGTTAATGGCTAATAGGAGAGGTAGGTACTAATAATTTGAGCTACTTACCTGTGTGAGTGGTGTGTGTTGTTAATGTTTTATTTCAACTTATCTACATACCTACATAAGTAGATACCTACTAAGTATTTAACCTTACTTACCTGTCTACTATTTTTTAACTCATCTGTCTATACTTAATACCTAACTGATTAGACTAAATTAGACTCGGGTTATCAAAGCTAATTTGGTTAATGGCTAATAGGAGAGGTAGGTAGCTAATAATTTGAGCTACTTACGCCAGCCTAGTTAGCTTAGTTGGTAGTGCGTCTGCCTTGTAAGCGCTAGGCCGCGGGTTCGATTCCCGCCCGGGGCGGATTTTATCCTCATGGGATAATGTTCGTTCTCGGAACGGCTGGATTTCTCCTGTCTTCCTTCTCTCTTCGATTTTCGGGATGATAAGACCATAGCAGTTACAGTTCCCTCTGTCAAACCTCTTTAA
>NW_007401049.1:0-808 GCF_000475195.1 Diaphorina citri | reverse complement strand
ATATAGTCATGGTAGTAGGTACCTTTTTTCACAGTGAAACACTGCTTTTATATGAAGAAGAAGAAGGAGAAAAAAAAACAGGAAGCAAAAGGAGCCTCCTCCTAGGCAGAAAATGAGATGAAGATAAAAAGTGGAAGAGGACCTTGGAGAGAAAGGATGAAGAAAAGAGGATTTGATAGACGGAAATGGAGGAGTAGAATATGAGATGGGAGGGTTTGGGTAAGGTAGGGGGGGGGGCGTGAAAAAATGAGAATATGCCCAAAGGGGGCGCCATGCAAAAAAGTTTGAGAACCACTGGTGTAGAAGAATGCTCTTAACATTTTTAGACTTGTGTTTATTTCAAATCGATTTAACATTTTAACTTCATTGTTCGTAGGAATCGGTGAAATATCAAGCATAGTAAGAGCGGCACAGGAGTACAATGAGAAATCTCAGGGATGGATAGTACTACCTCTACATTCCACGCTGTCCCTAGAGGAACAGGATAGAGTGAGTATACCGGGCCTGCAAAACAATTGAGTAACTATTTGTATGTGTAATCACTTAGGATGGCTTTCACCAATATTTTTTCAGTCCCTAGAAGGCCTTGTTAAGATAACAGACTGTTAAGTTCCATTTAATTTGTATAGGCCTAATATGGTTATTAGCCAACAGGCTGGTAGAGGCTGAAAAGAAAGTTGGTGAGACCCTCAGTTAGTATAGTTAGCTGCTTCTGCCTTGTGAGCGCTAGGTCGCGGATTCGATTTCGGGCGGGAGTGAATTTTATTCTGATGGGATAATGTTCGTTCTCGGAACGGCTGGTTTTCTC
>NW_007401048.1:0-808 GCF_000475195.1 Diaphorina citri | reverse complement strand
GACTTACGCTTTTTATCACTATCAAAATCAATAGTTAGGTTCCAGGTTTAGACTTGTCAAATTTTATCAAAGACAAACCACTCAGCGGAAGAAGTTGTTGAAAATCTTTTCGGTCATAGATTTTCACCATTTATCTTGAAATCCGGGACTTGGAGATCATGGTTAGTGTTTGTTGAGAGACGTCACACTAAGAACTTACCGTACAATATAGAGAATTCTGAAGAAAGTTTCGTTTCAACTGACCTTACCTCTTCAAACGTTTTATTTCTAAATTCCTCTGCAACAATCGCAACCCGGAACATGTTTGGGACGACAATGTTGTTCACATGTCCCATGTGTGTCTTCTCTAACTTGTCATCAGTGAGGAATACATCACTATCATACTTCAGTACATTGAATTTCCTACACAACACACCACGTACGAATCTCATTTCACCGAATGCGTTCATGAACGCTGTGCTGTTGGGTTTGGTGAAGTTATACGTCTTGTAAGGATGATCTGTGCAGAAATGTCGACTATGATAATCAGCGCCATTCACTTGGGTGGTTGTGAAATTCGGATGAATGGTTATGTTGTTAAGAGGTGGGTTGGTGAACCTGACAATATCCGCGATATTGTATGCCACAATCCAGGAATAGTAGAATGGGACATAAGTCGAGCTGGTCAAGTTGGTATACATGCTAGTCCAGGGGAGGGTGGTCACTTTTGCAAGTCTATGATGTAAATAGTTATTATTGTGATAGTTATAATAAATACAGTCTCAAAACTTTGGTTGCCTGGTGTTGCACAGCTCTTACTGAAGCTGAT
>NW_007401047.1:0-808 GCF_000475195.1 Diaphorina citri | reverse complement strand
CGCTTGAAAGACATCAAGAGATCGGGATAAATGGAATAGGATGGGATAGGACAAACAAGGATAAATCTGATAGAACCATAGCCATAACGAGGAGAGTGCCGTCAAGATGCTGAATAAAAATGGCAGATAAAACTAATACCTATTGAATGTACTTGTACTATTTCCTATACCATCAACTCAGAGTCCCTACTTGGGTACTTGAAAAGTAAGTTGAAGAAGAATAAAGGAGTAGGAGAAGACGAAGAAGGAAGAGGAGGATCCCTACTTGGGTACTTGAAAAGTAAGTTGAAGAAGAATAAAGGAGTAGGAGAAGACGAAGAAGGAAGAGGAGGAGGAGGAGAAGAAGAAGAAGGCGAAAAAGAAGATGAGACGGAGAAGAAGAAAAAGAGAAGAAGAAGAAGAAGAAATGTTGAGCTCTCGGTAAAACTGCGTCTGAAATATCCAGAGACAAAAGCTGAGGCATAATGGCAGACACAATTCACACACCTCAGAAAACTGTCAAGTGCAAGGCACCAGAAGATTACTGCTTTTGTGTCAAGCTACATGTACGGAAGTACTTACAAAAAAGGTTGTATTTTTCTTTCGGAAACGGGATTCCGAGATTTCTTATGGTTCTTGGATCTTAGTTTTCCACCATATTGGATTTCCTATGGTTTAATACAGACGCTATCATACCAAAAAAGAGACGAGCTTAAGAAGAAGAGAAATTCCGAAAGGAAAACACGATTACTACTAAACTAAGAAGGAACTAGTAAGTTCAAGTACCCAGAACAAGAGCTAGACGTCTGCTCAGGCAAACGGAGAAAAT
>NW_007401046.1:0-808 GCF_000475195.1 Diaphorina citri | reverse complement strand
AAAATGGAAAAATGGTAATCTCCAAAACGAAGCGGGCATTTGACTGAAGACTGAACCCTAGCACGGGCGTTGTCCGGGTCCGATTTCTGGCGGGGTCGAAAAATTTACCGCTCTTAAATGTCATCGGTATCTTCCTATATAAGGTAGTGGTAGGTGGTACCTACTTTTAATCCCTACCTAAAGTCCACTATAAAGACTACGACTGACACTTAAAAGGTTGGGGGGGGGAATGATAATAAGTTCACCCTGTATTAACTTTTTTATTGAAAAATCACCTTGGGCAAAAATGGAAAAAAAAAAAAAAAAAAAAAAAATATTGGACCTGCTGAGAAAAATTGAAAAATGGTAATCTCCAAAACGAAGCGGGCATTTGACTGAAGACTGAACCCTAGCACGGACGTTGTCCGGGTTCGATTTCTGGCGGGGTCGAAAAATTTACCGCTCTTAAATGTCACCGGTATCTTTTCCTATAAGGTAGTGGTAGGTGGTACCTACTTTTAATCCCTACCTAAAGTCCACTATAAAGACTACGACTGACACTTAAAAAGGATGGGGGGGGGGGAAGATAATAAGTTCACCCTGTATTAACTTTTTTATTGAAAAATCACCCGGATACCCTGTACATTTTATAGCTAATGTAAAACATGCAAATTTACGATAAGATAAGAGGAAGAAGAAAAAGGAGGAGGAGGAGGAGGGAGAGGAGGAGGAGGACGAGGAGAAGGAGAAGAAGAGGGAAGGGAAAGAGAGAGAGAGAGAGGGAGAGAGAGAGAGAGAGAGAGAGAGAGAGAGAGAGAGAGAGAGAGAG
>NW_007401045.1:0-808 GCF_000475195.1 Diaphorina citri | reverse complement strand
CAAATAAAGGTCCATGCCAAATTTGGTGCTTTCCTGACGAAATGCAGCTTTTTTGACGTTAGGCCACCGACTATTATTGCCAGTCACTTGTACCTGATTCAACAGCAGACTGGCTTACAGGGTAGGTCACAAAACATGGTATTGTTTTCAGGCCGGAAAGGTTTCTGAACAATTGTTCAAGTAGGCAGTAGGTAATAAAGTTATTATTTTTCCTATTTGTTATGTTTGTATGATAAATATGTTTGTATGATATTCGTGTATGGGTATATGAACGACAATGCGGCCATCGTTTCCAGAAATCACAATTTTAGAAATGGTCTGAATGCTGGGTATATATTCTAAAATCTCATGGTTAAGTATGTGTTACTTCTGATTATCGGGGACTATGCTCGAATGTCCTGGGCTACATGAGTTTTGCATGAGATTGTAGACCAGCCTTTAGGGAATTCAACACAAAGCCTTAAGAATATTAAGATTTAAAATGAAAACCCCCAGAGAAACTTATCAATCTCTTGAGAAAACTCTCAACCTACTTCCTTATCTTTGAGAAGAGAGATGTACGACATGTTTTTTATCTTAAACTCAGGATTGGACACTCCTGACCTTCTAGAGGCAATCAACATAAATGTTCCTCAATACCCTGCACGGGTATCTCTTCCCTTTTGACCTCCTCATGTACGTGCAAATTATTTGCAAAACTCCCCTCAAATTAGATTTCAGCGTTCTGCTATAATATGCTCAGGGAACACCTTGACTTATTCTTTACAACTTCTCAACAAATTAAGATCTTTTTTTCCAACCGCCTATA
>NW_007401044.1:0-808 GCF_000475195.1 Diaphorina citri | reverse complement strand
CCTTATCAAAAATTAAACAAATAAATAATCACCACAAAATGCTGATGCATTCTAACATTTTGTTCTCAATGTTTATTTGCATTAGAATGGTTGATACAGTTGATAGTGTGATTAGTGTGAGAATTTTATTGGTTGTAATCTTGTAATGTTAGTGCCTTTTCCACTGATAACTTTATATTTCGCTCAAATTAGAGATTACCTAGTTGTTATCCTATGATTCCTATGTCTGTAGGCTTGAGACGATATAAATCCTCGTATTCCAGATTATTTGGGATTTCAAATAAACTCTTTACAATGCTTGACATCGGATACCAAAGTCCGTTCTTTGAGCATATTCCAAAGCGTACGCAAAGAACATTACCATGTTATTAATAACTTGAGCTCTCCATATACAGCGAATTGAATTCATAATGAACTGAATCGATCAAGAAACAAAATGAAAGCGAGTAGATCACAAGCTTGAGTCAATCAATCAAATCACAAGACCCGATCAATGAAGCCATCAATTTCAGAAGATTATGCACCCAAGTTTTGTAAAGAGGCATCAAAATATCTTGAAATCGGTGCAAATCACCCGTCATTTACTCTTTCAAAAGTTGGATTCTTGGATATCTTATAGAGCTCATAGAAGCTCGGACTAAAAGGATTAAACTTTAATAGTGAAAGTACTGTTTGAATTTTGAATAGCGACAGCGGATTTTCATTGGTAAATATTACTTATATCAAAATATTGTACTTTGGTCCATGAAAATTGTATAAGTACCTGTTAAGACCACCAACAGTAGATTTTGCAATAAACTTGTCATGT
>NW_007401043.1:0-808 GCF_000475195.1 Diaphorina citri | reverse complement strand
AATATGTATGTATTGCATTTTCCAATTCCAATCTCTACACCTACACAGTACACAGGTGCTCGAGTAATAATAATAATACCATGGAGCCTATTTATAGAATTTTCAAAATGCAATCAACAGACTTGAGCGAAATAAAGTTATTCCTCTATGATATAATCATCATAAATTCTTCAAACAAACCATGAGAACAAGAATTTTACAAATTTTTTCTTTCAAATCTATGGAACTTCCATTCTTATTTGGGGTCAATTTCTTTTATATTTGTAATGTTCAACAGTCCCTTCAAGCTTTGATTAAAGTTGATAGAACAGGCCCTAACCTAAAAAAGTGAAAAGCAAATTTGGAAAAATAAACAAATAATGATTTTTCATTTTTTTTCTTCTGATTTCAAAAATGTGAGTTTTTTATTTTATGTCTCTCAGTTTTTTTTATAATAATTCTCCTAGAAATAGGCTATTACAATATCTTTTCTGTTATTTTCATTTAGTTTGACAGTTTCTAGTTTGTCCGTTTGTTTTACCATAACTCTCGAGCGGTTTGTCAGATTTTGACTAAATTTGGCAAAAATGTTCAATGCATAACGGAACACTAAATTTTTGACCCAATCGGTGGGACCTGATCTTATGAAAACTGGCGGTTTTACTAGTGCTCCACCGCGGTTTAGAATATTTTAGTTTAAAAAAGCAGGTAAAACGATGACTTACTTTTAGTCGCGGCTGATATTGTCTCTGAATTATCTATAACTGTTTGAGGTTCGGGAGATTGACTTAGGTTGGCGCCGATACTAATATGTAGCTGAGCTTGTACA
>NW_007401042.1:6633-10648 GCF_000475195.1 Diaphorina citri | reverse complement strand
TTGCAAATCACGAACAACGTGGCTAGCGCGAGTAGCAAGCTGTTCATCCTGAACATAACTTACGTCGTTGTGTTCGCGTGTGTCTGGGCTTGCAAATCACGAACAACGTGGCTAGCGCGAGTAGCAAGCTGTTCATCCTGAACATAACTTACGTCGTTGTGTTCGCGCTATGTTCTCCTCTAGGGATTGCCTTGGGCATGGTGATTACAGTCATGACCAATGTGACAGCGAGTTCTACACTGCTAACACTACTGTCGGTGATACTCCAAGGGATTGCCACGGGCACTCTCATGTATATCGTATTCTTTGAGATTCTCAAACCCCATGGTACCCATGTGAGTCGCGCTCATACGTTTCTTAATCTGATCTTCCTCCTACTTGGTTTTGTGTTTATGGGTTACCTCCAGTTTGCCCTCGCATCCTAAGTTCCTAGTCCAGTATTTATGTATAGCACGAGTTGGGGTTTCATCATTCCTTGAGGATAACATTGTCCAGCCCCTTCTTCCCTCTTTTCCAAAGTTAAAGAGTGGTAGCGCTCCGCCCCGCCAAGTCAAGAAAGTTTGACAGCGCTACTAGAGATTTTAAATGTGGAACAGTTTTGTCCCAAGTTACCTAGAAGGCCCCTAGTAACTTCATACCTTGAAATCATTCATTCAGTGTTGGAAAGATTGGGGGAATGGGGGTCTAACACCCCTGGGCTCCTTACATGCCCGAAGGCAACTTTCTCCCGAATTTGGACAGCATAGAAAAGAACCATCCATTAGGGAAATTGCGTTCTTGATGGTTCTTTTCTCCTTAATGCTGTCTAATAAGGAAGAGGGAGGACGGTGTTACCCTTAAGGAACAATGATACCCCAACTTGCGGTAGTCAAACTTTTTATAGATTTATAAACATGTTGTAAATACCTCCCCCCCCCGTATGTACCGGTTGTAAGATAATTATTATATTTTGACATTGTACGTTGGAGATTGGTGAAATTAACGTATATTTACTTTGTTTAAATAAATATATACCTACCTATTTTCTCAAGTATTAATAAGAAGAAATGATGGACTTGTATGAGTTTTTTGTTTGATATAGTAGGTACTACCTACTACCCTTAAAACTTGCTAGGGATTTTAGTGACAAACATTGGTAACGCGCTTGCTTGCCATGCAGAAGGTCCCGGGTTCGAATCCCACCATCGACAAAAATTTGTACTCGTTTTTTGATTGCAAATATTTCAACGGGTTACTTTCTGGTGTTCTCGTGTTGACCCAGCACCTAAATGGGAAGTATTGTGTCTCTTCTCGCCCATCTGATGAGAGGCATACTACGGGATGGGCATGCTACGACACAGGCCACAAGCGTCCAATGTAGCAGTTGTTTCATCGCTACGAAAAAAAAACGGGGGGGAAACACTCATCTTTAAAAAAAAAAAAAAAAAAAAAAAAAAAAAAAAAACAAAAAAACTAAAATAAAGGTAAAAGTCGCTATTTAACTTGGAGTGTCTGCCTAGTACAAGCCTTACAGCACGGAGATAGTGAGCGGCTATATTCCTTAAACGTCTCTGTCGATGAAAAGTTCGAATGAATGACTGGGTTGTCATTGAGTTTTGTCTGTATCGATAAGCTCATTGAAATTTCGATTGATGGAAGCGCTACAGAGCCCTAGCCACTACAATTCATTAAGATTGCCGTCAACCGCTGTACCTGCAATCTTCATGTTTTGTGTTCTGTGATAAACTGACTCCACGATATTTCTATCTCATTCTTCTTTCTTCTTCTTCTTCACTACATTCTACGATTCTCGATAATCAATAATTTATAAACAAAGGACCTTCGATCTTCTGCTTCATTCATCACCTTAATAATCTGTCTTTTAAGACAACTCAAAACTAGGAATGGTATTGAGAAGACCATTTCACGAGATGATTAATAATCTTCTTGTTCACGGCACAGCGACATTATCCTAACAACCTAAAATGTTCTTCCTGAAGAGACTGGGTTTCTCAATTCTGGTCACTATTAATACTGCTCAAGTACCATGACGACAAGAAATTAAGAAGTACAGTATCTTAGTATTGTATGACACTTTAAAAAGTCAACTAGATACGCACAGGTGAAACGGGCAATGTCTCTTTGATAACACCATAGTACTGCCTTTTAGAAGCGATGACACCTCCAGTAATTATTCAAGACGCGTAATTGTTTAAAACTTATCGAAACGAGACAATAAACAAATGCAGCGCTCACGAACAAAACGTGAAGTTAGCGACACAGGGAATTTCATCTTCAAAAGTTTACATATAACAAATAAGAATAGGATACAAACCCGCAGTGGACCAGAATATCGCCAATTATTAGCATGTATCCGGTGGCTGGGAAATTATTGGGATGCCTAGACCAGATCAGCGAGACAGTAACGATTGCCAAAAGTCCAACAACATCATAGAAGTAGAATAGCACTACCAGAAGGACGGTAGACATAAGCAAACAGCCACTGAATATTAGCCCATGAAGAGCGAAGAGCAAAAAAAGTCAAGAACCGAATATTCCAGCCGTTGCGCCAGAATGAGTCCTACATTCGAACTAAAGAAGACCACCCGGTAGATGGTGCAGAGTTTGTACGAAAATTAGATATCAAACACAACAGATACCGATACGCTACCCATGGCGCTGTAAGTCACAAAATTCACCTCAAGACTCCCACGCTTCAAATAAGTCGATACGTGACTCTGTTGTGGCTAGGTCAACTAATACCCTTCGTTGTTAGGATTACGAGAGTAAGCTCAAAACTGATAATGATTAACCGTGATTTCCAACTTACAGATGAATAGAGTTCGTACCCGCCGCTGTCTACGCGTCCTACGAACCAAAAGACCCTCGACGAAACGCCTGACCATTAGACAAACTCTATATGCTAGTGTCCAGATATGCCCACTGGCTATTATGCCTCATCATTTCAGACTGTGAGAGAAGAGACCACAATAATCATGAAGGTAGAAAAGCGTTGGTATATCTATAGTTTTACACGAGGTAAGACCAGAAAGTAACCCTGTTGGGAACATCTTTCGCTCAAATGCAAGAAAACAGGAACAGATACAGTACAACGCTATTGGCTCGCATTGAAGAAGAGCAAAAAATCTATCAAAGAAACCTACTCACTTCACGATTTATGTGAGTTACATCACAGCCCAAATTCCTTTATCCAAATGCAGTGACACACAAAGACGTTGATGATACGCCGGTCAATACCAAATAACTACTTCAAAAATATAAAACAAAAAATGTCCAAATGTTCTACGACATTTTTGTCGATAAAAAATTAGTAAAATGCAGAAAACTTTCCTATTCCATTCTTTTTTTTTTTATTTATTTTTTTTTTTATCTTCTTCTTTAAAAACCGCTAATGGCCGCTGGGCGGGAGAATTCGGTCTCAACGGCTAAGATGTTGCCAAGGGGGATCTCACTAAAAAAACGTTCTCTCCCTAAAACTCAACTCTGGCCGGGGGGGGGAGGGGTTTTTATCCACGTTTCCCTCTTTCCTATGGCTTCTCTGGCACTAAATACAAACCCCGCCCCCCACTTGCTTTCAATCGATTAAACACCGCTAAGCACGTGCCATGTAATAGCGGAAATCCGACCTGTTTTAAAATAGGTATAGATAGTCAACACATCGCAACACACGATTATAATTCGATAAATATAAAGACGCACTCGTATGTACAGATTTTATATCGTGGTACGAATGTCTGCATGTGACTAGGCATTTAAATAAGCCATAAACGTACGCAAAGAATCAAGATAGCTGGCGTAGACTGCATAGAACTCGAAAATGAAGACCTGATAACCTGCAATTAAACAAAAAAAAAAATCGAAATAATTTTAGTATCAATAAACACAAGACAACCCGCTGTCGAAGCTATGTTAGTCTTAAAGCTCTAGTGATCAGGTAAGGTGCGTCTGCTATTGTAACCGCGCATAGAGCGCGCGGAGTTACAATTCCCGCCCGGGGCGCGAATCTAATAAAACC
>NW_007401042.1:0-3817 GCF_000475195.1 Diaphorina citri | reverse complement strand
TGTAGTACTACACTTTAACCCTATTCATTACCTTTCGACCAGGGCCGTATTCAGCAAACCCCCCCCCCCTGGCACTTTTATAATAATAATAATAATAGACATCTTGAGTGGAAGGTAACCCACCTAGGCCAGAGGTTAGACGTCGGAGGCGTTCTCTAACCACCTTAACAAACTTACACTCCATAATTATGAGTCAAAGCTGGCTCTTAAGCGTGCTCAAGCATATCAATGCAGGATTCAATTCCATGACTCGAGACTGATCGAAGCACGACCATTCTTGTTCATAACAGGCGAGGCGTAGCTCGACTGCACTTCGCTACCGGTGCAGGTGGCAGATGTGATTTCAGCCGGGTGAACTCTAGGAGGCCAGATCTGACTAATGTTCGTTCTCGAATAGTTGTTGACTGTTCCTTCAAGATGCCTGTTCCACCTCGCTTCTTGTCTTTGGTTTATCTGGACGATGAGACTACTTGTTACTTTCGACTGTCAGACGTCTGTGTAGGATGCGTGGGTCCCAACCGTACTATGTCTTCTCAGATAGCGATGACACGACACATTAAAACTCTGCTTTATGCCTCAACACGAGAGAAATCACCTAGACATTAACCCTAGTATGACAATATATGAGGCACAGGCATTCGCGGAGCGACGACAGCTCTACAACACTTCATGTTGACGGATGTTCTGGATTCTCAACAACCCCCAGAAAAGGACCCGGTCAAATACTGTTGCAATCGGAGCATAACAGTACAACCTCTGGTGTCCCATGTGGAGGATTCCGAGAAACCCCGGACGTTACTGGTGGTAAGCCTGAACTAGTTAGACTTGGCCACTGCTCGGCTGTAGAATGGCTGACTCTGAAACACATATACTATAGTGATCACCTTAGCATTAATAGCCGTTGTATCTGTAAGCGTTAGGTTGTGGTATGATTCAGCCCGGGTGAACTTTATTCCTGAACAGTGTCATGAGGTTAATCGTTCTACGGGACGAGTATCTTTGGAAGCCTGTCCTCCTTTCTCTTTTGCGTTTTTGGACGATAAGACTTCCGCTTGTGTACAGTACCTTTGTCAGACGGTCTTGGTAAGACGCGACTACCAACGAGCTAACTACTAGTCTAGACTATGACAATGTAAAAACTCTGGCGCCTCAATACCCAAATCGGTGAAATTCTCCTAGACATTCCTTTAGATCGCATAAATCATATGAGCACAAGCCACTTCTAGCGTCGTTATCTTCTCCTATCACTTGGTTGAACTTGTTATTCCTCTTTCAACCCTCCAATAAAGTCCTTACCTTATCGGAGATAAGAACCCTGGGTCTCTCCAATAAAAACGCGAGTTCTTGCGTGTTCCAACTAGTTTACCTTGGACCTGGCTTTGTAGATTTCTGATTGATAACTATTATTATTAGTTGGATCATTCCCATCAATATCTCGTTGATTTGTGCGTCGCTGTGTCTTATTATAGTTTTTTGAGATTTTTGCTACTTTTGTGATTTTAGTTGTGTAAGTTATCCTCAGAACGGTTTGTCGTAGAGCGATGAAAATCTGGGTATCATATCCCGTATGGTCCAAGGACGTGACGTGTGACACAATTTGGGTAAACATCGGACAGTCACTCATCCAGATATCAACCAAAAGTCAATGTTGCCCTTCGAACTTGCAAAAAAAAAAAAAAACAACTAGTTACCATATTTTCGATACTACTTGTATAATTATGATTCGATTCCTTATTCCACGGGGAGTTTTTTAAGATAGGAAATTTTCGACCGAAAATTGCCCGCCACAGGCGGTTTTGGACTTTTTTTTTCAAATACGTATTTCGCAAATGTAATAGAAAGTCGTGTGATGTTCACATCAGATTTTTTTTTCTTTTATTTACAGAAAACTCAGCCCATTCAAGAATCCACGGTATCCTATTTTTAGACATTAATAAGGCAGTCAATTCCTCGAAAGTCCATTTATCAGACAACCAGGCCATCGAAAGCCCTTTCAAGTCATCCGAGACCGTTTCCCTCATTTGATACCATCCCTCCACAATGTCCACTGTACTCAACCTGATAAACAACTCCGCCAGTAGTCGCGACCACTACAACACAGACTACAATGTGCAACCAGAACTACAACTCTCTTTCTACTTCGCCCACACATCCAACCTGGCCGTGGCCAAATTGAGTGCCATCACCGTACTTGGGCTGGGGTCCCTACTTTTGGGCCTCTGCCCTATCATCATTCGTCACAGGAAGAGGGGCAGCTCGTTTGTGTTCCAGAATGTCACGTCCGTTCTGATGTACTTTGGGGGAGGTGTCCTTTTGGCGACCACTTTCCTTCATCTTCTACCTGAGGTAAGATCACGTTTTTATTGGAGTATGATGAATAAAATTTAAAATGCGAGATACTTACTTTCCATGTCCGTAAGATAGGCATGGTGGTACCTATCTTACGCTGTTGGAAGGATTGGGGTTTAAAACCCCCTTGGACACCCAGAAAGATAATTGGACTCGATATTTTTATCTCGATTTATTTCCAAAATTATATAACTATGTAACGTATTCAAAACATCACTACTGACATCACTATGATTGATAATTTTTAGGAATTGATCATGATCATTGACGTCTTGAACTCTTCTAATTTAACTAATCTTCTGCTTTCAGGTAAAAGAACAAATTGAGGATCTGCAGAAAGAAAAGGGCCTCTTCTCCGAGAAGGAATTCCCGTTCGCCGAGTGCATCATGTGCGCCGGATTCTTCATGATGTTCACCATTGAGAGTATTGTCCACTCCCTCATGGACCATTCCGGACACGAAGTGAAGAATATCAACATCAAGACCAAGAACTACAAGACCTGCAATGATTCCGTGCAAGTGATTGAAAGTGACCACATCCATCATGATCACTCACACGACCATTCCCACCTCCTGAGGTCTGCGTCTCTCAGGAACTTCCTCATTGTAATGGCCCTCTCGGTACACGAAGTCTTCGAAGGTCTCGCCTTAGGGTTGGAACAGGTGACCACACAAGTGTGGTACTTGCTCCTCGCAGTGTCCTGCCACAAGTTTGTGATCGCCCTGTGTCTGGGCTTGCAAATCACGAACAACGTGGCTAGCGCGAGTAGCAAGCTGTTCATCCTGAACATAACTTACGTCGTTGTGTTCGCGTTATGTTCTCCTCTAGGGATTGCCTTGGGCATGGTGATTACAGTCATGACCAATGTGACAGCGAGTTCTACACTGCTAACACTACTGTCGGTGATACTCCAAGGGATTGCCACGGGCACTCTCATGTATATCGTATTCTTTGAGATTCTCAAACCCCATGGTACCCATGTGAGTCGCGCTCATACGTTTCTTAATCTGATCTTCCTCCTACTTGGTTTTGTGTTTATGGGTTACCTCCAGTTTGCCCTGGCATCCTAAGTTCCTAGTCCAGTATTTATGTGTAGCACGAGTTGGGGTATCATCATTCCTTGAGGATAACATTGTCCAGCCCCTTCTTCCCTCTTTTCCAAAGTTAAAGAGTGGTAGCGCTCCGCCCCGCCAAGTCAAGAAAGTTTGACAGCGCTACTAGAGATTTTAAATATGGGACAGTTTTGTCCCAAGTTACCTAGAAGGCCCCTAGAAACTTCATACCTTGAAATCATTCATTCAGTGTTGGAAAGATTGGGGGTTTAACACCCCTTGGACACCCAGGAACAATATCCGGGCTCCTTCCATGCCCGAAGGCAACATTCTCCCAAATTTGGACAGCATAGAAAAGAACCATCCATTAGGGAAATTGCGTTCTTGATGGTTCTTTTCTCCTTAATGCTGTCTA
>NW_007401041.1:0-808 GCF_000475195.1 Diaphorina citri | reverse complement strand
AGGTGAAAGAAAGAACAAGGAGAAGAAGAGAAGGAGAACGAAGGACGAAGGAAAAAGAGAAGAAGAGAATGAAGACAGAGGAGGAGGAAATAGAATAAAATATGGAAGAAGAAGTTGGAGGAGGAGAAGAAGAAAAACAAAAAGAACGAAGGACGAAGGAAAAAGAGAAGAAGAGAATGAAGACAGAGGAGGAGGAAATAGAATAAAATATGGAAGAAGAAGTTGGAGGAGAAGAAGAAAAAGAACGAGAAGATAACGAAGAAAGTAAGAAAAAGAAGAAAGAACTTGCTGGGAAATTCTCTACTTCATGAAAAAAGTTTTTGCATCTTTATTTTTACCATAAAGAATAATAATAATAATAATATTAGAAAATACCAAGTTTCACCGTTCTTGTTCAAAAAAGGAAGAGGGGAAAATATATTGCTTGAAAGTTTTTTTTTTTTAGAAAGAAATAGTGGAGAGAGATAGAAAAAAAGGAAAGTGGGAGAAGAGATAGAGATATTTTAAAGATTCTTCTTCTTTTTACCTACACTCCTTTTGGTGAGAGAGAGAGAAAGCTAAAGAGAGAATAAAAAGAAAAGGAAAAATGCTTAATGCTCAGATTAGCTTTTTTAATCCAGCTTTGCGCTCTCACTAATGTGCAATGGAGTTACAAAAACATGGAAAATATAATCTCTTAATTAATAACATAGCCTACAAAGAAGAAAGAATTACCTACATTTCTTTCTCGGAAAATTGTAATTTTATGCTAAAACAAACAGTAGATCCAAAGACTGAATCCAGCTTTTCTTTAGAAATAAACTGCCTA
>NW_007401040.1:0-808 GCF_000475195.1 Diaphorina citri | reverse complement strand
TAACACTGGTCACTGCTCGTTTGTGCCAGTTCCTTTGGTAGCAATATTCCACGGACGTGACTTCTGCACAAGTACCAACTTTTTTTTTTTAGATCTAGAGCCTAAATTTAGTTTTATTGCTCACAGGTTCTAGAACTGGACAAAATAAAGACTCACCACTGGTATATTCTCAAATGCAGTGCTGTGACAGGGGAGAATCTAATAGAAGGAATGGACTGGCTAGTCCAAGACATCTCCGCCAGAATATTTACCTTGGACTGAAAGGTCTCCCCGGATCAAGAGCAGTTTTATTTATGGCGGGGCCACAGTCGGAGTTTAGGGTGTGTTTATGTACTGGGCTGAGATAGGCCATTCTCGGCCTTTCTTGGCGTGTGGCACCCATTTCCCGATTTTGAAAATTTGGACCGATTGCAATACTTTCATTACTAGTATAGCTTCGCTATACTGTTAGTAATAGAAAGTAGGTAATAAACATAGAAGGAAGGTTTAGGACTGAGGGTGTGTTTATGTACTGGGCTGAGATAGGCCATTCTGGGCCTTTCTTGGCGTGTGGAAAATGATGTGGTAACCTAACACAGCCTTCATGAGCATGTAAAGTTGGCGGGAAATTCGAAATTTTGATTTTTTATCCGCAACTTGTACAATCTGAATTCATTTTTTACTTTTTATCTCCAGTTTGCACGTTTATATTATACTTTTCATTTATATTAGATATTAAAACAAGCGAAAAAGATCCCCCACAAAAACACAAATGTGAAAAAAAGGCCAAGTTCCTATCCAAAAATGTCGACCTATAAAAGTGGTGAGA
>NW_007401039.1:0-808 GCF_000475195.1 Diaphorina citri | reverse complement strand
CACAATAAATCAATGCATTTTTTTTTTTTTTTGTAGTGGATGTGGTTCAATGTCCAAAGCTTTCACTCCACTCGTACAAAGAGATGCTCCTATATTTTAGGAACATCCTGAACATTCCTTCTCGTTCTCGGAACGGCTGGCTTTCTCCTACCCTGTCTTCCTTCTCTCTTCGATTTCGGGACGATGAGACCTTGAAAGTTACAGTTCCCTCTGTTAAACATCAAAAAGTACCTGTAGATTTGTTTTAGCCTGGTTGACAATGGTTGGCCAAATGTCTCCAACTCATCGATTATTGAATGGGTTAACCCGGTCATGAGTCACCAAAATGACTCCATCAGTCTGGTAACATGACTACCATTACCACTACTGCTTACTTCATAGTACTACTAATTTCCACTACTTACTAATAGTACACTTGAGTGCAGAAGAAATGGGACAGTTTACTGAGTTTACATTTCCTTTTCATTAGCCAGCTTAGTTAGTTGATTATTGAATGGGTTAACCCGGTCATGAGTCACCAAAATGACTCCATCAGTCTGGTAACATGACTATCATTACCACTACTGCTTACTTCATAGTACTACTAATTTCCACTACTTACTAATAGTACACTCTAGTGCAGAAGATTTGGGACATTTTTCATTTCCTTTCCATAATAGATCAGTTGCGCTTACTTGGGTGATGTTTCAATGTCATAGAGCAAGGAAAATGAGGACCAACGGAATTTTTCTTTTTTTTCTACGACTTCTAGATCCCGAGATAAATCGATTAAAAAATACCGGTAAATCGTGAACTTTGACGTCACGGC
>NW_007401038.1:0-808 GCF_000475195.1 Diaphorina citri | reverse complement strand
AGTTAACTATTACCTATTCCGAGTATCATGACTGTTTCATGGACACGGTAAGTACCTAATATTCTAGTCACATTGAACATGTCTCTGGATTTGATGGCACAATGTCAAAGCATTAAGATTAACCCACTCTATTCGATATGTTTTTTATTATGTATTGTATTATTATTATTATTATTATTATTATTATTATTAAAAAAGGGGGGGAAGAAACAAAAACAAATTCATTTAATTGAATTAACTGGACATCCTGTAAATGTATAGTAAGAAGAAGATTACCTCATATTCACACGTATGTTCTTCCATTTCTCATGTACAGGGTGATATTATCGACAGTATTGAACATCACGTCATGGAGGCTGGAGAGGCGGTTGAGACAGCACGTGTACAAACCAAGAAGGCCATCGTGTATCAGAAGAAAGCTAGAATGGTAAGTTACTTCTTCTCCTTTTCCCGTGTTCATACAAGGTCGGTGTTTGAGACTTCCGTTGTTACAGTTTCCTCTATTGAACGACAAGCAGTCATGCTCAACTTAATATTCCATCAAAAAAATAAAAATCTGCAGATTGTTGTTTTAACACTCTTTCTCTCGCCTTATCTCCTAATAAAAAAGGGGGGGACCAACAATATCTTGATTCATTTCGCGTTACATTTCAGAAAAAGCTGATATTTCTCGCCTGCCTCGGGGTATTCGGACTGGTTCTACTCATATTCATCTTCTCCAGTTTATTCTCATCCAAGAAATAACCACGCCGAGAACCGGCTTCCATACCTATAATTGACGCTTTTTTTTATTTTTTATTATTATTAT
>NW_007401037.1:0-808 GCF_000475195.1 Diaphorina citri | reverse complement strand
GACTCGGCATGCCAGGGCCGAGTTGTAGGTGGTGGTGGCGGTAGTAGTATTGAGGAATGAGGAAGGTAGTACGCGACACAATAATAACCTCGGAATTTTACTTATTCTTATTATTATAATTATATCTCTTTCGCTTTTGAATTTTTCTTTGTTTCAAATAAGCATACGATAAATAAATAGTGGAATTTGTGATTTATATGATTTTTTTCTGCTAAATTACTATTATAAGAATACCAGACTACCTTCCAAGGTAATGACAGATATTTAGCTTAATTCCTAGGAGGATTTCTAACCAGCTAGATTTTTAACAAAATTTCTAACTTGCTAAATTCTAAGCAGGATTTCTGATCAGATAAATTTTTCAACTAGCTAAATTCCCTGATGATTTAGGTAGTTGCTACCCTGAATAATTAAATAATTCAAAATGTTATTCAGTAATTTACTGAAATATCTATTGTAATTAATTATGTTTAAATTCTATTTCTAATGATTATCGAAATAACTTTTGTATTTTTAATTTCTATTTCAGACTAGAGATAGCGGAATATCCTCACTTCATCGTGAGACCAGAAGAGACTTATGTTATGATGAGACGTACCTGTAAACTAGAGGCTAGAATCTGGGGCGTACCCTACCCGGAAATCAAATGGTGAGACAAAACCCCTTACCCTCTCTGCTGGGAATCAAACCCGGAACCTTTCTTGGACTAAGGGGACCCTAAACAGACACTTTCACCAATTCCCGGTTTTGAAAATGTGAACCGGTCGCAATACTTTCTTATCAATTGACTGTTTCAATATCTAGTTGG
>NW_007401036.1:0-808 GCF_000475195.1 Diaphorina citri | reverse complement strand
GCGGCAAGGCTCTGCCTTTAGTGTATGATGGTGATATAAAAGGTATTAAGATGGCCGAAAGCTGCGGGAACGTGATTTCTCAGTGCACTATTTTCGAGTGACAGTGACGTTATATTAAACCCATTAAAGAGGTGGGGAGGGCGATTGAGTGGTAGTAGTATATTTACCTCGATAATATTCGCATCTTCGTACCACACATTGACTACATTTTCCAGTGAGGGCAACAATGACTCTAGGAGTTCCAATACAATACTGGGCGACGTGTATTCCTTTTCCGTGCTCTCCAAGCCTTGAAACAGGGCACTCATTATCCTCAGGTGAAAATTAACCTGAGATTTCACAGCAGGAGATGTCTGGAAGACAAATGAAGTGTGTTGTGAGCGTAACAGTATCTCATGTGGACCCGAAGTGCCGAGTCCTGTAAAAGTGACTCTGAACCCGTAAGTAGAGGTGTGTTTACAAACTCGAAGCAGAGGTGTATTAACATGCTTGAGATGTGTTGTTGTGAGCGCCACAAAAGGTTTTTTTACCGGGTTTAATATAGGGAACTGCACCTGCTAAGGTCTTATCGTCCCAAAAGCGAAGAGAGAAGTACAGGATAGGAAAAAGCCAGCCGTTTCGAGAACGAACGGAACGAACCTTAGCTGTTCTAAGATTGGCCCGTGCGAGAATCGAACCTAACTAGGCTGGCAAAGTTACCTCTTTATTCTGACTAAGCTGATGCAACTTGTGCACATATGGTTGAATGAAAGACCCGAGGGTTTCTATCACAGAGGATTCAGGCAGAAGCGTACACACTTTGCCGATG
>NW_007401035.1:0-808 GCF_000475195.1 Diaphorina citri | reverse complement strand
GTTCTCTATTAAGTATGCTATTCATTACTGTTATGTGACGACACGTGGCCAAGATACAGGGACTCAACAGTAAAAAAAGTGGTCCTGAAATGTCGCTTCTTCTAAAAAATATTTGACGGTCATAAGTCATAAGCCTTAAGTGACATGAATGACGAAATGTTTATTTTAAAGAAAATGTTCTCCAAAACAATTTTTCCATCATAAGCTCTAACCTAGCATGAAAATATTCTGGACAAATTTGGTTGCCCTAAACTGGTATTCATTAGAAAAAAAAGTCCTGATATTTTTTTAGAAACACCCTGTATAGAGTATCTAAACTGGGTGAAGGTTCTGATGACACGTGTGAACCAATTATCTTCCATACAGAGTGTATCAATGTCCTAACTCCTGCCAAAGCTTAGAGCGTTGTAGGTTGTAGGTGTACCTATTCGAAAGAGGTAAAAAAAAATCACACGCTAGGACCTATGAGTATTGAGTATAAGGCCAGCCTCTCACTATCAGGTAGACCTGACAGGTATACCTGACCAGGTCTGCCTGATAGTGTGTGTGCTCATCAGGTATCAGGTAGACCTGATTAAGTGTACCCCTCAGGTCTTCCTGATAGTAAGTGGCTGGCCTAACTACAGCAGAGTCCGCACTCCTTATTCTCTTTAAGAGGTAGACATAATCAAATAAGTACCTTTCTATTGAAAAGTAAGTACGTATAATAATAGAATAAAGAAGTACTTGGGAAAAACTAAGTAAGTTCGTTTCAAAATAAGGAAAAAAGAATGAAAAAATATCAATATATTATTATTATTATTATTAT
>NW_007401034.1:0-808 GCF_000475195.1 Diaphorina citri | reverse complement strand
ACAGGATAGGAGAAAGCCAGCCGTTCCGAGAACGAACATTATCCCCTCAGGATAAAATCCGCCCCGGGCGGGAATCGATCCCGCGGCCTAGCGCGACAATAGCTTTGTTAGAATTGAAAAACAATAAAATCAACATTACTGTCCCAAAATAAGTTTAGCCCAACGTCACTTCAAAAATGGAAAATCATCGTTTTAAAAAACATGATGTTAAATTTAATCATCTAGAAATAGTCACTAGACGACAATAGCTCGAATTAAACTGAAAACAAAACAATTGACTCAAAGTAGGCTAAAGCCAATGTCATTTTGAAAATCGGAAAATATCTTCTCAGAACAGGCTAAACCCAATGTCATTTTGTAAATCGGAAAATAGTGAAAATAAGTTCTAAATTTAATGTTCCATGCTATGAATATTTTACTGAAACAATCGATGTGGAAAGTCTATAGGAATATCTGAAGACAACAAAGAGAGTCCAAAATTAAAACCACATCTTGTCATTATAACGACTGCTGAAAATATCTGTATGTCCAAAAAGGGGACCGGACCAGAACTGAATTTGGCCCCGCTTAACGCCCCCCATCCGAAAATAAAGTAGCTTAAAAATAATAATAACATAGGTTCAACATGAAAATAAAATTGATGAAAATCTGGCCCGAAGGACCACTTTATCACCCTACAATATATACCTACATTGTATACCTGTGAGAGAAATAAAAAGAAGTAGTAAATGAATTCAATAATGCATTTGAAACGTGCAAATCTTTAAAATGTAAACAAAAACTACATCCATTGTAGATAATTGCCTAC
>NW_007401033.1:0-808 GCF_000475195.1 Diaphorina citri | reverse complement strand
ACGTGTCTGGGAAAAACCAGAGTGGCCTCATATCGTTTCATAGGCAAAAACTAACATGAGAAACCAACATGAGAACAAGATTTGCCAAGAAAATTTGAGAAAGTACCTATCATGCAGTAAGAAACTTTTAGTAAAATAAAATAGAGAATATACCCTATTTACCACCGAAACAGTATATGTAAATACCTACAAACTGAGAAACCAAATGCATATTAAATGAGACAAAGATAATAGTGTAGGTAACTAGTTGGGTAACTGATATGGATAACATAATCTTCATTTCTAATATAGGCACTTCTTCGAGTACTCCTTTTGATCAAGTTTTGCTAGTGGCCTCATATCGTTTCATAGGCAAAAACTAACATGAGAAACCAACATGAGAACAAGATTTGCCAAGAAAATTTGAGAAAGTACCTACCTATCATGCAGTAAGAAACTTTTAGTAAAATAAAATAGAGAATATACCCTACCACCGAAACAGTATAAATACCTACCAACTGAGAAACCAAATGCATATTAAGTGAGACAAAGCATGATTTGGCAATAGAAATTTTTACTTCCAGGCTAAAGATCCTTTCAAAAGGATAGCTCTTAATACTGTCAAGTTTGAATGAGAGTACATACCTTCTCTATCTTACATAAATTCGATATCCCCTTTAATCTTTTTTTTTTTTAAAGAGGTTTGTCAGAAGGAACTGTAACTGCCATGGTCTTATCATCCCGAAATCTTAGAGAGAAGGCAGACAGGATAGGAGAAAGTCAGCCGTTCCGAGAACGAACATTATCCCATCAGGATAAAATCTCTCCC
>NW_007401032.1:0-808 GCF_000475195.1 Diaphorina citri | reverse complement strand
TGGGGAAAAGGAGAGTTTTATGTTTTATTGTTTTTGGCTCTCAGTTCAATACGCATTAAAATTTAGGTACCTACTGTGTACTGTCTACTGTGTACTGTGCCAGTGTGGTATACGCTCTCTAATGCCGGTCATTCACACTCAGACTGTCTGAAGTGTCTGACAGTTGGAACGTGAGTGGTGGTAAAAGTTTTCGACTCCCTATGTCTCTCTAGACTGGTCTGAAAACTTTTTTCATCTCTCAGACAGTCTGAGGCGTGCACAAAAAAACCTGGTGCACACTACTGGTCTGAAGACTTTTTTCATCTGTCAGACAGTCTGAGGTGTGCACAAAAAAACCTGGTACACACTCTACGATTTGTTAAACGGTTGTAAAGAAAATAAAATTGTGGTCACCCTGTATTTTTATTTTATTATTATTTTTTTTTTTTCAAACAATGACTTTTAACAAATCATGTTTGGCGCGTGGTACAGCATCGTGTAATTGTTTTATCATTAGACGAATCATATTGTGTACCGACTACCGACACTGTACAGTAGAACCTCGATTATTTCAACTTCCATTATTCCACTCCAACATCCATTGTTTTTTACTTTCCTTATCCTATAGGAAGACTTGAAATTTGGTATGTAGTTCACAAATTTAATGTGACAAAACGTTTGGTTCAAATAGGTGCTGCGTTTGGCGGTATTTTGACCGCTTTTTGGCGGGTTTCGACCACTTTTTGGTGGTTTTCGACCACTTTTTGGTGGTTTTCAGCTATATCGACTAAACGGTTAGAGATATTGTAAATGTTACAACAGAACACCC
>NW_007401031.1:369-808 GCF_000475195.1 Diaphorina citri | reverse complement strand
CAACTATCGATAGCGTTCGATAGTCAAAACTATCGATAGTTATCGATAGTGCTATCGATAGTTCTCCTCCTCTATTGAGGAGTAAAATTTCGTTAATAGGTAACTCTATGGTTTAATTGTTTTGTTTTCGCGTTTTATAGCTCCTCGGAAATTAGTACTGATTGCACAACTCAGAGGTTTAATTGAGAGATAAATGTAGGTAGGGGACACTAGACACTAGGAGCATAGTGAACATACGAAGCGATTTTTTTTTTGTTCTTCATTTTTTTACTTTCCTTATCCTATAGGAAGGAAAGTAATGTAATCGGGTCAAATTTTCGATGGTCAGTTTTTAGTGGCAAAACACGTTTTGAGGTTTCTAGAGCCTAAATACAAAGTTTCATCGTGTTGACCCAGCACCTAAATGGGAAGTATTGTGTCTCTTCTCGCCCATCTGATG
>NW_007401031.1:0-339 GCF_000475195.1 Diaphorina citri | reverse complement strand
GTGTGTCCTTCTGTCTGTAAACAAAATATCTCGAGAACGGTAAGAGCTAGAGACTTGATCTGATGAGGGACATACTACGGGATGGGGGCATGCTACGACACAGACCACATGCGTCATTTGGACTCATCGTGTGTAGGGACCTTAATAGCCATAATAGGGCCAAACCCTTGGGAGTCTAATGAACCAACAATGCCTATTGTTTAATTTTTACTTTCCTTATCCTATAGGAAGGAAAGTAATGTAATCGGGTCAAATTTTCGATGGTCAGATTTTAGTGTCAGAACACGTTTTGAGGTCCCTAGAGCCTAAATCCAAAGTTTCAGCCATTGGTCCGTGTGT
>NW_007401030.1:0-808 GCF_000475195.1 Diaphorina citri | reverse complement strand
GCTGGGTTAAGTGTGTGGCCCTAAAAATAGACTAAGTTGAAAAATAGAACCAAAACATGTAGGTATCTTGCACCATTTCCTCAAACACAGGTACTTATTGATCCATCCTCGTATAATATGGTGGACGAAATGGTCAGCACTCTTCTTGAAGCATTCTTCATTTGAATTTCGTCAACTCTCTTCTTGAGGCATTTTTCATTTGTAGCAAAATTTATCAACTTTCTTTCAGTACTTTTAAAAATTTCATTAATTGTTAGTCGAATTTAATTTTTACTTTTACTTTTTTTAGTATTATTTGTTAACATTGTCTTGTGTTACTTGGAAATTTATCGACTGTCCTTTTATGTAGCAAAATTGATATGTCTTTTAGTAGCAGTTTTCTTTTGCAGCAAAATTTCTCATGGTTTCTCAAGTCTAGGCGTTTTTTATTTGGTAGCAAAAAATCTCGAATCTCTTTTCGTGACTTTTCTACTTCCCTTTTTTTGTAGCAAAATTGATCAACAATGTTCTTACAGCATTTCATTTTTCTTTAGAAAGCAAAGCAGAGTTTATTTCAAGGAGGCAAAAAAAAGTCACAAACTTTTATCTCCATTGTTTTGATTTTGTTCGGAAAAAAACTTTGAAAGAAAGTACGAAGGTATAAAAAAGGGAAGGAAAAGAAAGGTAGGAGAAAGAATGTCCCATATTTGGTGCGTAAAAAAAAAGGCCAGACAATTTTTACATTTTATTATTTGTTAAAATGAAAAAAGTCCTGTGTTCTAGAAGCATAAACTTAGACCTGAGATTGAGGTTGGTTAACTGCTACATC
>NW_007401029.1:0-808 GCF_000475195.1 Diaphorina citri | reverse complement strand
GCCAGGACAGAAATGAATCCCCGATGCCATAAGACTTTAATTTGCCGATCAGAAGTCGAGTATCAACCCTATCAAAGGCCTTGGATACATCTGTGTAAATAGAGTGCACACAGGAGCTAGACTGAAAAGCATCAATAATGTCATGTTGGTAACAAAGAAGATTAGTTACTGTAGATCTCTTGGCAGTGAAACCGTGTTGTTCATCAGAGATGAAATGCTTACACGCAGCAGAAAGACTAATAGAAACCAACTTGTCCAAGACTTTGGGAATGGCAGACTGTATACAGACGCCTCTGTAATTACCTACGTTGCATCTATCACCAGACTTGAAGATCGGAATAATAAAACTCAATTTCCAGGCCTCAGGAAAAATGCCAGATGACAATGACCGATTAAAGATAACCGAGAGGGGATTAGCCAAAACGGAAGCACATTTCCTCAGGATAAAAGGAGGGATGTTGTCCGGTCCAGATGAAAACTTCAGGGGCAGTGAAGACAATGCACGAAAAACTTCAGCGCTAGAAAACTGACAAGTATTGAAGTCGATACAGTCCTTAACCGGATAAACTGGGACCTGCTCACGAGGCTCCTGATAGGCAGAAGAAAATGAACAAGAAAAAAGATTTGCAATGTCTTCAGGAGCAGAACACGTAACCCCATCTAGCGTCATCTGCTTAGGCATCCCATTAACTTTACGGGTTTCTTCAGAGAATCTCCAGAAGTACTTGGGATTGGACTTGATACTCTCACTGACCTTATGCAAGTGATCTTTGTGGCATTTGCCACTCAGATACTTGCACTTCTCTCT
>NW_007401028.1:0-808 GCF_000475195.1 Diaphorina citri | reverse complement strand
TTTAGGTTAGCCGCTAGCCGCTATGTACACTCCTAAATGAATAAAATGATGGACGCTTCTGTAAATCCGTACCTACATCAACACAGGTATAGGTATCGTATGTAGGTATGAGACATAATTTTATTATTATTGGGTATTTGGTAGGTATTGAATATTCTCCTCGAAATTACCTACCTACCTATTTATTTTATTGTGTACCAAAATTATAAAATTATTCTGTACCGCACAGGATCTTGTTTAGACTGCGGGAGTAAAGGGACTTTTCAGTCTCATTCTGGCAGTATAAACAGGGTAGGTAAGATATTAGGTTTTTTTTTAGTTAGGTACCCACCTAATCGGTCAGTAAAAATGAGCAACACTTCTTCTAGCTCTCTCCTTATGTCTGTGGCCCTCATTTTCTCTCTTTGTTATATTTTTCCTATCTCTCTGTCTTTCTCTCATCATCTGTTTCTTTCTCTGCTGTTCTTCTTCTTTTTCTATTTCTCTCTCCCAGTCCTCCCTTAGTTTTTCTGTTCTCAATTTCTTTCTCTCCCTCTTCTCTCTTTCTCCCTCTCATTATGTCCCTCATTGTGTTCTTGTCTCTCTCCTTCTCTTTCTCTCATTCTCTCCCTCTCACTCACATGTTGTCCTCCAGGCAGCATAAAGTACATTATGTACTGTAGAGTATGTATGTACCTAATACATAGATATATACATATACATGATGTACATTATTTTCTATTGTCCCGTCCTCAGTCCCTGGTCTTTTGTCAAGTCATCAACATTCAACGTCAGAATTCCCGTATATTTCCATGATTTCCATCCCGAC
>NW_007401027.1:0-808 GCF_000475195.1 Diaphorina citri | reverse complement strand
AATAATAAATAATAAATAAAAAATAAAATAATACAAATATTCTGTGGCAGGCTACATTGATGCCAATTCAAGTACAGTACAGGGGGTCCATTCCATAAATAACTTTGTATTTGAACGTCGCACTTTGTGTTTACCAATGACATTTGAAGAAACTCTCCCCCACCCCCCTCTTCACACCACGTGCTCTCCCTCTTCCTTACGATTCTTCCCCTCCTCCTCTTCATCTTTTTCTTTCTCCTCATCATTTTCCATAACTAATTGATTTCCTATTCTCTATTGGAGAGAGAAAGAGAGCAAAAGCTTGAAGCTTTTGTTGTCGAGAAAAAGCTCCCTCTCTCTCTCACTCATTCACTCTCATTAGAAAGTTCTTAATGACTCCATCCTCTCTCTTTCTATTTCTCTCTTTCTCCCTCTCTCTCTCTCTCTCCCTCTCTCTCTCTCTCCCTCTCCCTCTCCCCTCCTCTCTTTGTACATTTTTCTCTTGAGCTTTCATAATTTTATCTTTCCATCTCTACATGAGATAAACAATCTCACCCTCTCTCTCTCTCTCTTTCTCTCCCTTCCCCTCCCCTCTCTCTTTCCTTTTCTCTCCCTCCCTTCAACGTCATAAGAGGAGGAGAAGGAGGGGAGAAATTTCAATTTTCGAAAACGAAGAAGAAGAAGAAAACGCAATTATTGATAAAAATGATTAAAAAGTATTAATAAAATAAAGAGAAACAGAGACGTGGATATAAATCGAGAATTTCTGAAGGAAAGAGAGAGGTGGAGGATATGAAATGAGATTAAGAGAACGAGTAGAAGAGAAGGG
>NW_007401026.1:0-808 GCF_000475195.1 Diaphorina citri | reverse complement strand
AAAAACGCACAAAAACAACTTGCAAAATACATGGTCCCAAGTTGTAAGAATCACAGATGATGAAAATTGACAAAGGAATGGTAAATTAACAATTCGGGTTATAAATATTTCAGACTAGGTAGGAAACTACAAAACAATTTAAAGGCACAAACAATAAAATCTTAAGACTTACAAGTAAAATATAAAAATATGTAGACAGGTAACAAGGAAAAATAATCTACTGCACGCAAGGCAAAAACACCAAAACAATTTGAAGTAAAAACTCTGGATTTATCTTCATGATATTTTATAAAAAGGCATACTGTTTATTTCAATTTTCTTCCTTTGATAACACAATAGAAATGGAGATCTTGCACTGTTATTGCAAACACTTGCCATGTTCACAATTTTTGGAATACTATTTGGGTGACTTATGAAGAGTTAACATGTTAAACAATGATTCCAATATAAACAAAAGAGATGTAACATGGGCTGAAATCCTATTTGAATAGTATCTGTAAACAGACAAAATTGACAAAATATCTTACAAATCTGGTATAAGAAACTAAATCATGAAGAAAAAAAATAATAATAAATAAAATAGGTACCTTGGTACTATACAAAAGGAAGGTATTTGAATTGTGTTAAGTAAACTGAAATTTGTCCCTGATTATCTGATTAATATACATTTAATTACTTAATTTTCATAACTTGACGCAAACCACTAATCTTGGTACCTATACCACAGTACGTACACTAATAAAAATTTATTCAAGTTGCCTGATTGTTTGGTCAAATTTCAAAGACTAATTAAAGACAGTGATATTTC
>NW_007401024.1:0-808 GCF_000475195.1 Diaphorina citri | reverse complement strand
CGGGCGGGAATCGAGCCCGCGGCCTAGCGCTTACAAGGCAGACGCACTACCAACTAAGCTAAGTAGGCTGGCATAAGTAGGTATAGCTAATGGTTAGGGTACATTTATTTATTGTACATAGTCTGACCGGGGCACTGGAGGACTTTGAAAATGGAGTAAACCAGCTTAGGCTGGTTGGGCTGATTGGCTGATTGAGAGGCTGACGAAAAACGCCGACCCCGTCTGAACACGGGAAAGGGGGAGGAAGAAGAAGAAGAAAAGGAGAAACCCAGGCAAGATAGGGGACAAATAAAGTGAAATACTGAAAAAGCATAGAAACAGAAATAACAACAGCATAGAAATAAAACAGGAGAAACGGTAAAGAAAAGACTGAAAAAGGTATAAAAGGGAGAATTGAAGAGGGGGTAGAAATAAGGGGAGAAAGAATATAGAAGGGAAAATAACGAGGAGGTATGGAAGTGGAGGGATTTTTTCCTCTGCAAAATATAAAAGCAGGGTACAAGTTGACGAGGTCAGGGTTGAAAAATCTTGCGTGTTGCGGCATAGCGTGCCTTCAAAATTTCCCTCTTCCAAAGTTCTTCCCTTTCCACCCTCTGTTTTTCCCCTCTCACCCTTCATTTCTCCCTCGCCTATGTCTTTTTCCCCTTCTACATTCTCTCTCTCCCTAATTTCTACCCTTTCCACCCTCTTTTATTCTTCTTTTACCCTTCATTTCTCC
This sequence comes from Diaphorina citri, assembly GCF_000475195.1. NCBI lineage: Eukaryota > Metazoa > Arthropoda > Insecta > Hemiptera > Psyllidae > Diaphorina > Diaphorina citri. The sequence goes on along the minus strand of NW_007401024.1, from coordinate 90 downwards.
CTCGCCTATGTCTTTTTGCCCTTCTACATTGTCCCTTTTCCTCATTTCTAGTCTTTTTTCCACCTCTCTTCTTCCTTTTACCCCTCTCTC
>NW_007401023.1:0-808 GCF_000475195.1 Diaphorina citri | reverse complement strand
AGGGAGAGACAGAACTATCGACCCTTCCATGGACTACCCGTGTTAACTAGGGAGGATCTAGGTGAGTGATTCTTACTTTTAGCTGAGTTTGTGGTCTTGTCCACAACCCTCAGGTCTGCTAGGGTCTGAGAGGATCTAGGTGAGTGATTCTTACTTATAGCTGAGTTTGTGGTCTTGTCCACAACCCTCAGGTCTGCTAGGGTCTGAGAGGATCTAGGTGAGTGATTCTTACTTATAGCTGAGTTTGTGGTCTTGTCCACAACCCTCAGGTCTGCTAGGGTCTGGGAGGATCTAGGTGAGTGATTCTTATAGCCAGCCGTGATATACACCTGTCCCCAAGGGATCACTAAAGTTAGGCAATGTTTCCCCATCCCTGGCACAAGCTCTACTGTTACGGACGGATATAACATTTATATGATTTTTTTAAGATCTGTTATGTTGTAAAAATAGTAAAAAAAGGAAACTGATAAAGTAATAAATGGAAACTTGATAAATTAGTATCTAATTGGGTAAATTTGTGCTGCAGGTTATTCTTGGCCCCACTCAGGCTGGGTGAAGGTATAATAATGTGAGGAGACGGGTATCTTGTCACCGAATGCAAGGTTAAACCCCCGGTCACTAAAAACCTTTAGATGTGACTTTTAACACAAGAGAAGAGGAAGAAAAGTGCTTAATTATACTGCTCGAATAGGACTAATGAGCTCCTTCATCCCAACTGTAGGCTACTACTACTACCATTATTGAGGCTAAATTTTAAATAATAATAAAAAGTGGACTTTTTTTTTACCAAAATATTTTGTCAGTACTG
>NW_007401022.1:0-808 GCF_000475195.1 Diaphorina citri | reverse complement strand
AAAATAACATCCGCCCCGGGCGGGAATCGAACCCGCGACCTAGCGCTTACAAGGTAGACGCTCTGCCCCCCAAGGTAACTAGTCTGAGAGACAAGGACTCTGATTGTTATAGTTTCTCTCTGTAAAAATAATCTAATATATAAAAATAAATGTTTGTGCGTGTGTTCGAACTTTATGCCTGGCCAAACCGCTCATCCGATTGCTATGAAAATTTGTGAACTTATGGCTTGCACTCCCGTGAAGGTTATAGGCTATTTTTCCGGTTCGTTTTTGTTAAAACTTATTGCTTGCACTCCCGTGAAGGTTATAGGCTATTTTTCCGGTTCGTTTTTGTTAAGCTACGCCGAGCAAGACCACTAAATGGATGAGTGACATTTTCCTACAAGAACGGCCATGCCTTAACGATTTACTTTCGGCTGATTCTCAATAAAAAAATAACTAGGCTAGCTGAATGAATATCGCTTAAATCTCCAATAAACAAAACTGATTTCCCATCCTTCTTCATCTTCACTTTGTTTCATTGTTATCCCCATCTCTCTCTCTTTCTCTCTATCTCCTTCTATTTCTATCTCTTCTCATCTCGTTGAAACTTAATTTTGTCATCTCTCTCTCTCTCTCTCTCGATCTGTTTTTCATTTTGAAAATAAATCTAATAAGAGAGAACCAATCGAAGTGGTCGTGCTGCGAACTGCCAAGAGAATCTCGAAATGATCTTGGGATGCTGTATGAATGTATGATAGACGTGGATTGTGATTAATTGGTATTTTGGTGTTGATTTTAGATTTATAATATGCCAAATGCCAATGAT
>NW_007401021.1:0-808 GCF_000475195.1 Diaphorina citri | reverse complement strand
CAAACGCTGCAAAATGTTTTCTCTCTGAACCCCATAGCTTCCGAAATCCGAAATCTAATCTTGGAAAATAAATCTAAATTAAGTATCCGATTTATTTGGGTCCCCTCCCATGTTGGGATAGCTGGGAATGAGGAAGCGGATCGACTTGCTAAGGAGGCCCTCACTAGTACCCACCCCACTATCAACAAGATCCCTATCCCAGACTACAAGGCTTACAGCAAGAGAAAAATTCTAACATCCTGGAACTCCGAGTGGCACAACCTGCAAAACAACAAACTCCATGAAATAAAAGTGGAAAATAAACCATGGAATCCCCCGTACCTCATAAATAGAAAAGAACAAGTTTCCCTCACTAGACTACGTATCGGGCACACGAACACAACACACATCCACCTTATGAAGAAAGAAAACCCTCCCATCTGTGTTCCGTGTGGATGTGTTATATCTGTAAAACATATATTAACAGACTGCCAAACTTACTCTAATATTAGGGCCCCCCTCAAATTGTCATCCACTCTATTGTCCTGTCTCAAAGACAATGATATTTCCCCGGTCCTTGAATTCCTTAGGAGAACTCAAATAAAAATTTAGTTTTTTTATAGGTGTATACAACATTTAATTTTGTGTTGACGCACCATAATAAATTAAAATAAAAAAAAAAATAAATATCTACTTACTATTCTATGAAAAATATTTGTTCCCTACCCAGTTTGTCTATTAACTTGAGCCCAGCTTTCAGTTCTTCTGCAAGCTTGGAGCTTCATGAAGATAGCATCCTATGGAGTATTAAGCAAACAACACTCAACAC
>NW_007401020.1:0-808 GCF_000475195.1 Diaphorina citri | reverse complement strand
CCCCCCGTGGGGCACGCGGCATAGTAGCGTGCCACAAGTGCTCGGCGGCCTCTAGTAAGAGGTAGCCTTAGGGCTGGAATTTTGATGTTTAAAAATGTTAATACTCGTGGGAACCTCTATGAATTTTAACAATACTCCACCAACCCAAAAAACCCCTATTGATGTACTTGGCGGCCAAACGGGAAACCGTTTGGCGGAAGGGGGACAAGGCAATCTTGTTCCCCCTACAGATAATCTCACCCGTAATGAGCCCGAAACGCTGTTGATGGAGCTGAACAGCCCCTCCAGCGATATCAGTGATGCGGAGTCGGTGGCCACTATAAGTGGCCACAAACCTAAAGATAAAAGAAAGAGAGTGGACCTTTCCTCTTCCTCGCCAGACTGCGAAAAAAGCCCACCGAACAAAAAGGGGGCCCCAGAGAAGGCCCCCACTAAAGATACCAATTCTATTCGAAGTCGGAAGAAGGGGGAGAAAGATGCTCCCTCTTCAAAAACAAATAAAAATGACCCTGGCGAGGCGATGGACAGGATGGCCTCGCAAATTGATGAGCTTGAAAAGTATCTCATCAGCAAGAAGGGGGGTCGAATTACAGTACAAATGATGGAACACCTCTCGCTGAAGTTCAGCGAGACCAGAGAGGCGCTGGACTCCCTAAAAAGGACATTTATCGACGAGGTCCGACAGGCAGTAGCCGTCGACATTAGCGACCTCGTCGACAAAGCAATAGCTAAGAAATTAAGCGAGAGGAGCAGGACCCCCCTCGCAAACAGACCTGGTGCGAGAGCCATCCAGCCCGCATCACTGACA
>NW_007401019.1:0-808 GCF_000475195.1 Diaphorina citri | reverse complement strand
ACTGAACGGGACGCCGGGACACCCCCTGAAATTCGGGACTGTCCCGGCCAATTCGGGACGTTTGGCAAGCCTAAGTAATAAAGGAACGAGGAGTCCCGCCAAGTCAAGAAAGTTTGACAGTTAGTAAAATAAAATATATGTACGTAATAACTTACAGGGAATAATGGCACATCCACCAATTTCTGTATCCAACATTATTCGATGAAGAGGGATAATCCAGCAGTTTTCAATCTTACGAAAACAACAAGCAAGCACTGTGCGATACACATTAATCATTACTTCCTCACATTTTCAGAATGTGCACTTCAATTTCGTGAGTGCGGGATCCCCAAAGAACCCCCTCATGTTATTTCTGCAAGGATTCCCAGAGTCATGGTATATTTGGAAACATCAGATGTCGGAGTTTTCCCATGAATATTGGTAAGTGGAAAAGGGAGGCCAATTCAACCATCTGATAAGTCCAGAGTCGACAAAAACGGTTACTGTGGTGTTGACCCAATACCCAATACCTCAATGGAAGGGATTGTCCCTTGTCGCTCATTTAATGAGGGACATAATGTACCTGTGTAGGACTGCGGGCTTGGAAATTCGCTTATTCCACTTTTCCGATTCTCGAGGCTTTGGATGCCCTGCAAGAGCTCTTTTTCTAAGCTTTGAAGTTGAACTGAACTCATTATTTCTAGACGAAGATAGGTAGGTTGGTAAATGGAGTATCCGGAGCTCAGGACTTATAGTCTTCTTTGTGTTTTACAGGACCGTGGCTGTGGACATCAAGACAAATTTCAGGACTATCGCGGACCGATATTTC
>NW_007401018.1:0-808 GCF_000475195.1 Diaphorina citri | reverse complement strand
ACCACCCAGATCGAATACAAGCACGTTCTTCTCTCCTGAAAACCGAGAAGGAAGGACATTGTGGAGATTAGAAAAACATGGCCAAAATTAGTCAAATCTTACCTACTTGGGGGGGGGGGACACAAACCCCCTATTCCTTTGTACATATTATGACAGGCGGAGAATTGAAGGTCATGATCAAATCTTAAGTCGTTCCAGAAATGGGTCGACTGTGAACAAAGCCTCTCCACCATGTTCTATCTTTGATCTTTTTTCGTTTATCCCAGTTATTGGATCTAATCCTCTTTTTTCAATGTCTTTATGAAATTTAATGAGAATTGAAGGAATGGATAGAAATTGAAATTAGAAGCTATTTCCAAGTCCATGGTCGGGTCGACTGTGAACAAAGCCTCTCCACCATGTTCTATCTTTGATCTTTTTTCGTTTATCACAGTTATTGGATCTAATCCTTTTTTTTCAATGTCTTCATGAAATTTAATGATAATTGAAGGGATGGATAGAAATTGAAATTAGAAGCCATTTCCAAGTCTCTGGTACATCATTTTCTCATCCTTCTAGTCCTCAATTGTTATGATAAGAAATCCAAATATTGGACCTTCTTTGGTGTCCCTATCTCAGTTTATCATTACTTGCTTATTTATAATTATTATTTTTAAGATAGGGAAAAGACCCCCAATATGGTACCTTCTTTCTTGTCCCTATCTCAGTTATCAAGTTATCATTTTTTTTTTTTTGATAGGGGAAAGACCCCCAAAATCGTACCTTCTTTCTTGTCCAATCCATAAGCGATGGCCGCGGCCGTGGGCTC
>NW_007401017.1:0-808 GCF_000475195.1 Diaphorina citri | reverse complement strand
GATTTCCTTATGCTCCTCTTTCTCTCCCTCTCCTTTTCTCGCTCCGTTCTTCCCACTCCTCTCTCTCTCTCTCTCTCTATCTATTCTTCTCTTCACCACCTTATGATTTCCTTATGCTCCTCTTTCTCTCCCTCTCCTTTTCTCGCTCCGTTCTTCCCACTCCTCTCTCTCTCGCTTCCTTCCTAATTTCTCGCCTCCCTCTCTGCTTCTCTTTCTATCTCTCCTCGTCCTTATGATTTCCTTTTCCTCTTTTCTTCCTCCCTCTCCTTTTTCTCTCCATCTCTCTCTCTCTCTCTCTCTCTCTCTCTCTCTCTCTCTCTCTCTCTCTCTCTCAAGATATGACTTCAAAGAGGAAACCAAAACCTGTAGATAATTATAATATCAAAGGAAACAGAAGAGATCGAGAGCGATAAGAGGCCTCTTTAGCCTTGTCACCTATAGAAATGTAAAGGTAGAAGTGAGCTCACGTGTGTTTTTAGTCCGTCCTTCCTTTATTATTACAATAGTAATAAAAAGGTATAAGGGACGGACTATTGTATTCGCCTCGGTGTCGTCTGCCTGTCTGTCCCCATAGAAGGACTTATCCAAACCTAGTCGACCTATATATCAAATTAAATGCCTTTTTACCAGGAACATGAAAATGGTGGTGCAAATTTTGTCCAGAGAACCATAAAGCCAAAAAAACTGTTTTTTGGGGGATTTTTTTCTCATTTTCTAATACCACCCTACTAAAAATTAAAAACATAAATTGGCTCAGAACTGGCAGAGTTTTCCATTTTACACTTTCTTTTGTGTATATACCCTTGCA
>NW_007401016.1:0-808 GCF_000475195.1 Diaphorina citri | reverse complement strand
TCATGATTCGGCTGAGATCAAATATGAGGTGTCCAAGAATTGCAACCTCACTGAAGTTGGCGAACTGTTTGCAGAACAGCCCTATTCGATAGCCGTACAGCAAGGCAGCAAGTTGGCTATTGAGATAAGCTCTGTGTAAGTACTTAAATTCTTACTTAGGTACTTACTAAATACTAAGCCAATACTTAAATAACCAAGCTGATCCAACTGGATCCAAATTTACAGCTTGAACCAACAAAGCACAAGCCAAGCTTACTTTACGTGTCCCTGAGATAGACATGATACCTAACTCACGGTCCTGGAAGGATTGTGGGGTTTAAAGCCCCCTCGGACGCTTAGAAACAATATCTGGGCTCCTTTCGTGTCCAAGCTAGGCTGGTACAAGACAAGCTAGGCTGGTACAAGACAAGCTAGGCTGAGTTAACTTGACTGATCAACCTTTGTTTAGTAGACTAGTTGATTGAGATTGAATTAAACCACAGTAATTTAAATATTTAAATCACCCAATCCACCTTTGTGCAAGGATTGGGTTAAAGATCCACCTTTGTGCACCTTGGGGGGATAGAGAAGAAAAGAAAAAAAAAGTCCTGAAAACGTAAAAAGTGTTTATCCACCGATTGTAACAATTAGGTATAATAACCCATCCTATTAGCCTGAAATAGAAGACAAAGTCAGGAGGGAGATAATTAACAAAAAGTAATTAAGGACAAAAGAAATCTGGGAAATTACTGAAATTAGGTGTGCCTAACTTTCTTTTAATTTCTTTTCTGTCACCTCCAGGATTTTGGACTTGCAATCGGACAGATAT
>NW_007401015.1:0-808 GCF_000475195.1 Diaphorina citri | reverse complement strand
ATCTACAAAAAGACAGCATATGAGTAGGTATTAGGTACTTAATGATATAATTATGATGGAAGTGCAATGGCTGCATAACATAATCATATTGTGGGTATTTATATTTATACTATTTATGTGCGTATGTATGAGTGAAAGAAACCTACATAATTATCCATAGTGTACAATTTGCCTATAGGCCACCCATACCTACACGCTCATCGGCTCAGGTAAAACTTCTTCTTCTTCTTCTTCTTCTTCTTCTTCTTCTTCTTCTTCTTCTTCTTCTTCTTCTTCTTCTTCTTCTTCTTCTTGTACTTCTTCTTCTTCTTCTTCTTCTTCTTCTTCTTCTTCTTCTTCTTCTTCTTCTTCTTCTTCTTCTTCTTCTTCTTCTTGTTCTTCTTCTTCTTCTTCTTCTTCTTCTTCTTCTTCTTCTTCTTCTTCTTCTTCTTCTTCTTCTTCTTCTTCTTCTTCGTAGCCTTTTCCTATTTAAATAGGGTCGGCGTTTCTTGTCAGTCTCTTCCAGGCAGCCCTATTGTTTACCTCGTGTCCTGATAAATTTTTCTCACTCGGGTCTTGATTCACACAATATTTCTTTTCTTCGGCTTCCCTCGCCCTTTTCTCCCCCTCACTTCAATTTTCTCTCAACTCTTTTCCCTATGTAGCTCTCATCTCTGGTCTTTCAACATGACCATATCACTGCAGTCTCCTCTCCCGGATCTTTCTCACTCGGGTAAACTTGTCTAGTTTTGTAAATGTAAATGTAATGTAAATGCAGTTTCTTTGTGTTATTATGTTACAACTTTGGTGCTCACTGCAGCATTGTAGG
>NW_007401014.1:0-808 GCF_000475195.1 Diaphorina citri | reverse complement strand
TCTTTCATATCAGCTCTCTCACTCTCTCGCCATAACTTTCTCACTCACTCCAACACTCTTCTCTCTCACTCAATAATTCTCTATCTGTACAATTTTCACCAAAGGTTTTGATGATTGCTTTTTCTCCTCTTCCATAGTTCTTCTCCTCTTCCTCCTCCTCCTCCTCCTCCTTCTTCGCCTTATTTCCTTATTCTTCTTGTTCTTCTCCTCCTTCTCCTCCTTTTTATCACTGTTTTTCGTCCTCCTTTTTCTTCCTCCTTCTCCTCCTCCTTTTACTGTTACCCCCTTCTCCTCCTTTTCTTTATCATTCTTTTTCTACTCTATCCCTCCTTTCTAGTATTTCTCATCCCCTCCTCTTACTCCTTCCTCTTCTTGTTCTTCTTCTTCTACTCTTTCCTCACATTCTCCTTCTCTTACTCCTTCCTCTTCTTCTACTTCTTTTTCTTCTTCTTCTACTCTTTCCTCTCCTTCTCTTACTCCTCCTCCTGTCCCATATATCTCCCTCTCTTCTCTTCCTCTTGACGCTTTTTTCCCCTCCTTTTATCAATACCCCCCAAGGGGGAGGGAAGAACTCACCCCAAATAATTTCTCTCGCCATCTCATTAGTACCTATTCTCTTTCCACAGTCACTCCCCAACAGCAAGAGTGTGAACTTTGCAATAGAGAGTGCGAAGTGCAGGAGAGGACTGGAAGTGGAAAGTTCTGGATGTGGCGAGATCAATGTAATGCAATTTATTATCTATGTTTGTACTTGTAACTGTGTTCATCTCCAGGAAAAAAAAGAATAATAATAATAATAAAACCTGAC
>NW_007401013.1:0-808 GCF_000475195.1 Diaphorina citri | reverse complement strand
TTTACCTGCAATTCGGGCTTCTCTATTTGCAATGCACAATCCAAAAGCTGAAACGAAAAAGATCAGAAATACAGATACCTACTTGTCTATTTAGATTTTCTTTTCATTTAGAAATAAAAGTGTATTTGGTCACCAACACTACACGCAATAATTGAGCCGTCTACAACCAATCTCATGTGAAAAGGCACAAGGGAGGACTTCTGCTATTCCAAAATAATTAGGACCAGAGATATAAGCGTTTTTGTCTGGAAAAACTCTTAGGTGGGCGAATAAATGGTACACTTACCCTACTTATCTATTTAGATTTTCTTTTCATTTAGAAATAAAAGTGTATTTGGCTATTTGGTCACCAACACTCCCAGCAATAATTGAGCCGTCTACAACCAATCTCATGTGAAAAGGCACAAAGGAGGACTTCTATGTAAGTGAAGCGCCAACGCAGAAAAATATCTACAAAAAGACCAACACAGATGTACTTGTAGTCTACATAAGTCTAGCTGTCAAAGTCATCATAGGTCTGTAGTTGTCAACATGAGTCTGTAGACCTGCTGAGAAGTGCTTTGTTTAAAAACACCCTTTTGTGGTAAATACCTGTTGGCTAAGCCCAGCATGGGTTGTGGCGTAATTGACGAATGTCAGCAGAGATGAAATGTTAGGGTCGATGTTTGGTGTTGGGTTTCGAGTCACCAAGAACAATCTGAATCCATCGTTGAAGTCCACCAACTTGTTGCCGACTTGAATCATTTTTCTGGCACCTGTTAACAAAAGATCATTTAGTTATAAGAACTGATTTTGAATGCATTTTATA
>NW_007401012.1:0-809 GCF_000475195.1 Diaphorina citri | reverse complement strand
TGGGGAAGTCCCCTGATTTTCTTTTTTGTTGAGAGGTTGAGTAGGTATTAGGGAGAGGAGGAGGGGGAGGGGGAGGGGGAGGAAAAGGAGGGGTTGATAACTAGATGGGAGAGTAGATCTGTGAATAATTCATCTCCGTATAATAGAGGGGATAATCAGGGCCATTTAGAAAAGGAGATTCCCCCCCCTTTTTTCACTGAAAAAATAAAATAAAGTCAGTTTTAGCTTGAAAGGTTATAATGCATTTTTCATAACCTTTTGGCGGAAATCTCTGATATTTAATATTCCCAGCTAATGAGTTCATAGCCGGGAATAGTAAACAGACTTGCACACAGGACTTGCACACAGGACTTGCACATAGGACTTGCACACAATCAAATGCCTTGAGACTATGCTTAGCACGAACTTAAGAGCCAGCATTTTGTTCATAAATATGGGTGTTAGACTTGCACACAGGAAGTCCCGGGTTCAATTCCCGGCAGAATAGAGGTTGCTTGTGAGAATTATTGAGTAGCTACTTACATAAATCGAGTAGCGACCAGTGACAGAGTATTAGCAGTGTATTGCACATAGGACTTGCACACAGGAAGTCCCGGGTTCAATTCCCGGCAGAATAGAGGTTGCTTGTGAGAATTATTGAGTAGCTACTTAAATCGAGTAGCAACCAGTGACAGAGTATTAGCAGTGTAAAGCTGTGTCCATCTGTCCATATATATTATAGTATACCTGTATACCCCGTCGATAGACGAGTCGATTAGGTGTGTGTAGCTTGAAAGGAAATTTACAAAAGTAAATAATAATAATAAAAT
>NW_007401011.1:0-809 GCF_000475195.1 Diaphorina citri | reverse complement strand
TACAAAGTAAACACCCTGATTAATTTAAAAAAAAAGGTGATAACAGTAGATAAGGAAAAAAAAAGAAATGATATTAGAAAAGATTTGTAAGAATTTGTGAGGATTTAATCATGAGATTATCTTTGGACTCAGAACAGATTGACAGAAGTTTGGAGAAAACTCGATCAGATTACAAGTCGTAAGTTGTAATTGTTGTGAAGCATCCAATCATCTACCCCTAATAATAGGAAGGCAATATTTAGATGTGAGCCTAGTTAGCTTGATATTGGTAACGCGTCTGCCTTGTAAGCGCTAGGCCGCGGGCTCAATTCCCTTGGTGGATTTTATCCTGAATGGATAATGTTCGTTCTCGGAACGACTTATTGCCTAGAACAATCTCATTAACCTTTTGCGTTTTGGGGGAAAAAAATCACCTTGTTCGTTTTCATTTTTCCACTAATGAACAGGATAAGTACTTTATCACCCATATTTATGAACAAAATGCTGGCTCTTAAGTTTGTGCTAAGCATAGTCTCAAGGCATTTGATTGGTCAATTTTGACTTGAGACTGATCTAAGAACGATCATTCTTGTTCATAACAGATGAGTACTGAGTACCTATCTAGACATCTAAATTAGTAACCCAGACGTTGGTCCCTGTGATAATCAAGATTTTTCTTATTCGTAGAATCAAGATAAGAAGAAATGGTAAAAAAAAGTAAAGGTTTAGCAAAAAAAAACTAAACTAATTGAAATTTGTTAATTAAAGTCGCGGAGAGAAAACGTGTTAGCCTCTTTCTTTTTTGCGGTTTTTTCGTTGGAATTCAAGAC
>NW_007401008.1:0-809 GCF_000475195.1 Diaphorina citri | reverse complement strand
CCACGGCCTAGTGCTTACAAGGCTACTAACCAAGCTAACTAGGCTGGCTGACTTAAGACAGGCAAGAGAAATGGGGACTTTCGTTAGTTTTTCCTCAAGTTTGAAGATTTTAGCGAGACCAAGCTAACTAGGCTGGCTGACTTAAGACAGGCAAGAGAAATGGGGACCTTCGTTAGTTTTTCCTCAAGTTGGAAGATTTTAGCGAGAAAACCATTACTTACAAGGCTACTAACCAAGCTAACTAGGCTGGCTGACTTAAGACAGGCAAGAGAAATGGGGACTTTCGTTAGTTTTTCCTCAAGTTGGAAGATTTTAGCGAGAAAACCATTGTTTCCTATGTGTTCTTGTGTGTCATTTTCTGTGTTTTCAGACAAAGGTTCCTCATTTACGACTACTTGGAAATTCTTCGCGAGTGTCACAAGACACTGTCCGACCTTTTGAAACTCCTCAATTACATTTACCAGGTGAGTAGGTACTATAATCTCACTCAATAAATTAATCAATCAAATCATGAACTGTTTGTGGGGAAGAAGGCTCCTTTATAACTTTGTGAGGAATCATAGCCTGTTTTAAATGCTCCTTTTATAAATTCTTTCAAATTTTCAAATAAAATGAATATTTATAACATGTTCCATCAATTATATTTATAACATGTTCCATCAATTATATTTATAACATGTTATAAATTATATTTATAACATGTTCCATCAATCTTTTGACACTGACAATCTAAGATGAATAATGAACTAAGACGAGAAACAGATAAGGCTAGAGAACAGTGGATGGAAGAACAGTGTGAGAGAATTGAA
>NW_007401007.1:0-809 GCF_000475195.1 Diaphorina citri | reverse complement strand
TATGCAAGCACGCTTGCGGAGGAGCAGAAAGAAATGCGCAAAAACGTATGCGCACAAACACATTAATGTGTTGCCTGCAAGGGAGCTTCGCTCGGGAAATTTGATGTGACGTCATCGTGTACGGGAGCGTATGCCGTGACGTCAGAGTTCAAGTTTTACTGCTATTTTTTAAATCGATTTATCTCGGGATCTAGAAGTCGTAGAAGAAAAAGGAAAATTCCATTGTTCCTCGTTTTTTCTGCTCTTTGACTTAGAAACTTCACCCACGTAAGCGCAACTGTTCTATTCTACCTTCCTATCTCTTACGTATACCTACCTACGTAATACCTCTTATTTTCCCACCTTCTTCTATCTATCTACTTCCCATCCTACCTAATAATCCCTCCCTCCCTAATTTTACCTTCCCCCTCCTTACAGTATACCTAATCTGCCACCCCAAGGTTTATCTACTAATATCTGTGTAATAATACTTGGGGTATTTTCATTTTCGGATAACAACCTGAACTTTGACCCTCTCTTGATCATCCATTCATTCCCCATGCCTTTTCATTGGAAGATGGATTACGGTTGTTCTCTCTCTCTCTCTCTCTCTTTTTCCTTATTTCTAACCCTTTCTCTTTCTCTCTCTCTCTCCCTCCCTCCAGCTCTCTCTCTCCCTATCTGTTTCTCTCTCTCCCTTTTCCTCTCTCTCTATCTCTCCCTATTTTTCTCTCGCTATCTCTCTCACCTCTTCTATTGTGGACATTTTTTTTGTCTATTCCTTTACTCTTCTCCTAACACTCTACTTCTCTCTCTCTCTCTCTCTCTCT
>NW_007401006.1:0-809 GCF_000475195.1 Diaphorina citri | reverse complement strand
CAAAAAAAAAACCTCTTGAAAAAAGACTCTGGCTAAAAATTTTGAGGATTTCTGTTTTAGAAACACAGCAACTATGTGTAAATCCAAGAGTACAAAAACTACCTAGACCTATTTATTTAATACCTACCTACCTATACCTACCTATCTATCATACGCGGTAGCTATTTCCCGGTAAGTACCTACCTTACTACCTATTCGTATAGTCAACAACTTGAAGTCACCCATTCGATACCTAGGCTATTTTGTAATTCTCTTCAAGAAGGTATAGGTAGATAGCTAAAATACTAAAATAAATGTGGAAAGTAAAGAAAACGAAAAAAAAACGCCGTTTTTTATGTCTCGAGAATCTTTATAGACGGCCTCTGCCAAGGATGTTAACCTAATGGTTAGGTATAGGAATTTCGCAAATCTTGGATTCTGATGTGTTTTTTATGTGGATGATAGCTACAGGTACCTGGCTGTATTTTTTTTTCTTTTTTTTTTTTTTTTTGTGTGTTTTTTTTTTTGGATGAAAACTACAGGGTCCTGGCTTTTTTTTTTTTTTTTTTTTTTTTTTTGGTGGGTACCTGAATTACAGAAACAGCTGATAAACCCAAAGTCTGTAGTTCTGTACTAGTCTGTATAGGTTTCATATGTTGAAATGTTTGTTCAACACGTGATTCTGACTAAGTCGGGGTGCACTCAGCCTAGAGAGAACGGTTGACAACTGAGAGGAGCTGATGGTTGAAATCCCAGCGGAAAGCGAGGTACAAAAAAGCTGACCCCAAAGTTGATAGAACCTACCAATGACCCAAAGTTCAAGGGCTAAA
>NW_007401005.1:0-809 GCF_000475195.1 Diaphorina citri | reverse complement strand
AGTCTCTCGCTATTGGTAACCTTTACACACACCCGTTATTCATCGACTGATAAATAGGTACCTACCCTACCTCTATGTATGATAATGATAAGAGTCATGTTTTTTTTCCTTTGGTTTAGAACCCAGGGGTGCTTGATTCGAATCGCGGCTAAAATTTTCTAATCAAACGTAAAAGAATGTGCGTTCAAACAATACGAAAGCTGCTCCTCGGTAAAAGTAAAATGCTGTTTTTTTTTATGTAAAATAAAAAGCTCTCCACCTACTCGTCATTTGAGGAGACTTCTATTATTGGCCTCCTAAAGTTCAGTGAAACTTATGGTCTACCTTAAAATTAAAACTAGGACTCGATAACCTAAAAAGTACAAACCAAATTTATTAAAAACGATTTTTTTTTTTAGGTTATACTAAAAGGGTAAATTTACCCTATCTAGGGGAGTATACCTACTCGATTTACCCTATTTTATTTTTGCTAGTATCGGCAACACTGTATTCATTTTTGTTCATGTTTATGTGTTGTCAGCTGTTCAAGTTCAGCTCAACTCAACTCATTTTTTTGGACTTTTTGGATTTTGGCCTTTGGTCACCTTTGGTGAGATTTTTGGCTTCTTGGATACTTTCTTTTAGCATTTTGATAATAAGAAGTCTGTGTATTTCCAGGCAGTTTTCCGACCATGTGTAATACATCATGTCTACTTTGAACAGGGGAGAATTTCCCAGGGAAATCAGGATAAAAGTACCTCAACTCATGTAAAGAAAGTGGTCAAAAACCTGCTTTAAGGTAAGTAGAGTGCAGAAATTAGACCCAGGGC
>NW_007401004.1:0-809 GCF_000475195.1 Diaphorina citri | reverse complement strand
CTATCAGGTAGACCTGATCAGGTGTCAGGTATAGAGTCAGTTCTAGGCCATATAAGAGCAACCTCCGTGGCCGAGTTAGTATCGCGGTATCACACTAGGTTTGCACTCCGGAGGTGGACACATAACAGAGCACAAAATGCCAGGAAGGCCCGTGCAGCAAGGGTCCCATTAGAAGTGGTCCCTCTGGGGACCACCGTGTCGGAAAAGACAAAAAAAGAAAATTATGCCGTGCCGCAAGGGGGTCACTTCAGGTGACCCCGCAAAGAGTTCCCCACCCTACTCTACTTGAAGCAGAGGTTTTAATGAGGGAACTTTACTTTCGGGACTTAAAATCCAAGAGAATGAGGACAAGATAGGATAGGAGATTAGGAGATACAGCCAGTCATTCCGAGCGTGCAGCAAGGGTCCCATTAGAAGTGGTCCCTCTGGGGACCACCGTGCCGGAAAGGACAAAAAAAGAAAATTATGCCGTGCCGCAAGAGGGTCACTTCAGGTGGTCCCTGGGGGGACCACCGTGCCGCAAAGAGTTAACCCCCACCCTACTCTACTTGAAGCAGAGGTTTAAATGAGGGAACTTTACTTTCGGGACTTAAAATCCAAGAGAATGAGGACAAGCCAGTCATTCCGAGAACGAGCTTTATTTGTTAAGGATAAAGGTCGTCCAGGGGGAAACAGACCCTCGACCAGGCGCTTACCAGGCAGGCGTCCTACACCAAGCCAAAACTAGACTGGCTCACAATGAGTTTTGGACTAGCTTCATGATCAGTTTCTCTCTCTCTCTCTCTCTCTCTCTCTCTCTCTCTCTTTCT
>NW_007401003.1:0-809 GCF_000475195.1 Diaphorina citri | reverse complement strand
AAATCTGATGTTACCACATGATTTATGAAGGAAAAATATGGGGAAATGATATGTCATACAGGTACATTTCAGTTAGTCTCAATCCAAAATCTGATGTTACCACATGATTTATGAAGGAAAAATATGGGGAAATGATATGTCATACAGGTACATTTCAGTTAGTTCTAATGTTCGCGATAATTCGCGAAACCGCGAATCGCAAAAAAATTAATGAATACTCGATTGTACATGAAATTTTACGTAGAATAATAATATGTAATAAAAATTGGGGTTCTCATTCTCATTTGAAATCCCAAAGTTGGTGCCTTGTTCGCGAATTTCAATATTGCCAAAAATTCTTTGCAAAAATCAAAGAGATACGGGTTTTTTCTTATTTTTCGAAAACTCCAACAGATTCGGAGCAATTTGAGTGGGTCATACATTGGTGGACACCCTGTATAAAAACTTTTTTTTTTTTTTAGGAAAAATATCATGATACGAATCGTGCAAAATCTTTTCACCGAGACGAATATTCCACCGGAATTGAGACGAATCGTGTTATTTTCGTTCTACTTTGTTTCTGTAAAGATACTTAACTGTATGTGAATGGCCGGCCCTAGGTTGGGTGTTCGGTTTAGGTTGGGTGTTTGGTTTCCGCCCCGCGCGAACTTTATCCTAAACAGATAAGATTCGTCCTCGGAATGGCTAACTTTCTTTTATCCTATCCATCTCCTTTCTTTGATTTCGGGACGATTTTATTTATTTACTAGCTGAATTCCGTCGCTTCGCTCCGGAATCCCGCTAGTTCATCCCGAGGCATGGCCAAACTT
>NW_007401002.1:0-809 GCF_000475195.1 Diaphorina citri | reverse complement strand
TTAGAGGAAAGAGGAGTGCAATGAGGGGAAAGAAAGGTAGGTGGCACGCCGCCAATGCAGTGAAGCAGAAGTAATATTGGAGGAAAGAGGAGTGCAATGAGGGGAAAGAAAGGTAGGTACTATGAAGTGAATAAAAGGCGGGGTACAAAATTGATTTCTAATCTTTTTTGGTATCACTGTATACCTATAACTGCTAAGGTTTTTAGTGAAGGGGTTTTCACCCTCCATTCGGCAACAATTCAATTAATCTCCTTCAGCAACTATGCAACTTTTCAATTTTGAGGGAAAAATGTTCTACCTTGTTGGGGGAGAGGAATTTGTAGCGAAATTTTCCCCTCATTTGACAAGTTCATTGACCTCACGTTGATGCCAAAGAGGTTAAAACAAATCAGACTGGAAAAAACTAATCAAAATGTCAAGTGTCCCCAATTAGGAAAGTTAAAGAGCAACATATAAAAGGCTCTGGCAAGATTTCAACGACCTAATGAGCTTAATGAGAAGAAAATAGGGCTTGGTGAAAGCCAGTAAAAAGTAGGGGCAGCTCTTACATATATCGCAGAACTAGTGGAAAAGTGTCACAATTCAATTTTTTCTAAAAACTCATTTTCGCCAAATTCCTAAGTTTCATGAGCTCGGGTTGACTGATAAGTGATAAAACAGCATCAAAGTAGCTTTATTCTTTTACTACTAGGCAGCACTTGTGTCGTTTCCAACACTTTTGAGCTTCCTAAAACATGCTTTTTCAAGATTAGTTCATCTTCAGTGGATTCATTTGCTCAGGAGACCACAGTTAAATCTTAATATAATTA
>NW_007401001.1:0-809 GCF_000475195.1 Diaphorina citri | reverse complement strand
CGTTTAGTTCTTTTTACCCCTCGAAAAAGTGTATTTTACCCCTCGGGGGGTAAATACCCCCAGGTTGGGAACCAATGTACTAGAGCTTAACGCCATCCTTGTTGTTGGGAAAAAGGGAGAAAAGAGAGGTAGAATGGAGAGGGATAAATAAAATGGAAACTTAGCCTAGTCCATTCGAGTGGACTGTATAGGTGATGGTTCTGCACTAGGTACAGAGTGGGGAGAGGATTGAAGAGTGTTCATGAAGGATGAATGATGGATAAAAGAAGTAAAGGAGAGAATGATCATATCGGCCACTCTGTACTTATTGCTTTACCTTGGATGGATATAGGCGTAGGGACACAGGGAGGTTGAATTTGGACACAGGAATTGGAGGTATTGACACAGTTCAATAGTTACGAAATTGGTATGAAATGGGTTTGTTACACGCACGAATATTTCCCCACTCGGGATCGCGATATATTCCCACAGAAAAGATCTCCACACGAGATTGAAAAGATCCCCACGCGGGATTGAAACAGTTGCTAATTTGACACGAATTTTATATGGAAAACTGAAAAGGCTCTCTTGTGAGAGGGTTGCTAAAGAGACACGAACGAAATGTGACTGTCCGAGTCGACAGCTGGTTGAAGACTGCAAAATTATTAAGTGAGGCTGGCTGAAAAGAAATTAAATTTCCAACACTTGTCATTTCACACTCTTGTTGTTTCACAGAACTTCTTGCTATTTTTTTTTAAGGTAATGTTACACCAAGCGCGCATTGTTTGTGAACGTTTGCAAACAAGGCGCGCTTGGAGTAACATTACCTT
>NW_007401000.1:0-809 GCF_000475195.1 Diaphorina citri | reverse complement strand
TATATCTCCCTCGCCATTTCCCTGATCAGCGGTAACTGTTGGGGTCGGCCCTTCTTGTACGCAAGTGATACACGGTTCTATTTGGAATATCGGCCTCAGTCAGATTGTTCTTTTCCAGTCTTTGGTGTTGCTGTCGGATCCACGAGTGTCTTGGTCTTCCTCTCGTTCTCTCCTGCTGTTGCGGAAGTCTGAGCTTCATTGCTTGTGCTACCATGTGATCACTAGGTCTTCTTTTCACATGGCCATACCACCTTAGTTGTTTCTCTTCCATCTTATCAGCGATGTCTCGCACGCCCAGGCTACCACGGATGTACTGGTTCCTTATCCTATCTCTGAGTGTTACTCCCGCTGCCATTCTTAACATTCTCATCTCAGTAGTCTGCATTTTCTTGATGTATGTGCCATATGTTGTCCAACACTCCGTTCCATATGTCAAAGCCGGTCTTATTACTGTTTTATATATTTTGCCTTTCAGTTTTATTGGCATCTTTTTATCACACATGACTCCACTTAAAGATCTGAATTTGAGCCATCCTATTTGTACTCTACTGTTTACATCTGACAAACATGTTCCATCATTACTGACCACCGATCCTAAGTATTTGAATCTTTCGCAGGTTGGAAGCTCTTCTCCTTGTAAGATTATTTTCGGTGGTATTCTTGCCTGATCTTCAAAAGGCAAGAACAGGTATTCCGTTTTCTTTCTGCTTATTTTCAGCCCAAATCATAGTCTTGGATAATTATTAACCAATACTGAATACACATGCTGTTGGTGGGTTAGAGCTTCCAGGACCTGTGACATACAATCA
>NW_007400999.1:0-809 GCF_000475195.1 Diaphorina citri | reverse complement strand
CCAGACTGACTACTGGGTTCTGGGGTAGGTACTGTTATGACAATTAATATTAATGCTAGCACTACTATCATTACTCGTGCTGTTATTGCTTGGGCGAGTTTTAGCAACAACAGAAAGTATTTATTTATTTATTTTTTTTTTAAGCTAAAGATCGAAACTGATTTTGATTGATGTCTGACAAAAATATTTAGCTTGAAATGTGTCCTATGAAAATCTGCCTTGGAAGCGCTAGGTTGCGGGTTCGATTGCCGTGGTGAACTTTTTCCTAAACAGATAAGGTTTGTCCTCGGAACGGCTGGCTTTCTCCTCTCCTCCTCCTCCTCTTCGATTTCGGGACGATATAATGCCTCTTTGCCAGCCTAGTTAGCTTGGTTGATAGCGCGCTTGTCTTGTAAGCGCTAGGTCGCGGGTTCGATTCACGCCCGGGGCGAACTTTATCCTAATCTGATAGGGGTTTTTCCTTGGAACGGCTGAATTTCACCCATCCTTTCCTCCTTCTCTTCGATTTCCGGATGATTTCAATTCTGTCGGTTGCAGAGTAGATGTACTTTAACGTCTTTAACCATCGTCGGTTACATAATTGGTTTGACAGAAAAAGGGGAAAAATCCGACCTTCCAGAAATGGACAAGGAAAAGAGAGCTGTGTTTGCTAAAATTGACCCGTGTTATTGATTCAAGCCTGCAGTGTTTGGCATAATAATAATAATAATTACCTATAGCTCAGTTGTCAGTGTCAGTCTTCATATAACGCTTGCATCATCTGAACAAGAATCATTCCATCTTGTACCGTTCTGACTGAACTCTCGTGT
>NW_007400998.1:0-809 GCF_000475195.1 Diaphorina citri | reverse complement strand
TGTACGCCATAATTTCTACGCTTTTCCTTTCTGGTATGGATCTCCTATAATTCCTTTCTGGATCTCATATACCCTGACATTGCTCTTCCCAATAGGCAATCCCATTGAGAACACTTTCCCTTCCTCTTTTCCGTTCTACCCGTAATGCCACCCACCCACACTATTAACACGAGTCTGATAATTCCTATCAATATTTTTGTCAATATCGTAAAAATATCGACAGTGTGCCGACCTATTAACAATATTTTTAATAAGAAAGATATATTGACGCACGTGTATTCGTATAAGCTTAATTCGACTTATAGGGCTGTATGCCCGTGCACGTAAGCCTTAGGGTGGGCTTTTTGTATGGAGTTAAGCTATATTGACACACAATATCAATTGTACTAACAATACAAGTATTTTCAATAGTATTGACAGAAATATTGAAAGTGTGCGGACGGCATAACATCTAGCATATCTACCATGTCCCTAATATTAGAAGTTCATGTGGTCCGAATCATTGCAACTCGTATTTCCAAATGTTCAAATGAAAGTCCTCGTTTGCTCAAGATAGAGAAGATAATGAAACTGAGTTCTAAAATGTAGGTATTGTGATTTGAAGGTAATGAACAATGCTCATGTGAAATTTACAGTCTGTGTAGTGTTGTGATAGAAAACTCACTCTTTGTAATGTATGAAATGTATCGTGTTGGTATCTACCTCTGCAAAAGAAGCCGGATTTAGCCACGTCGTTTAAATCCGGTTTTATTTACTCTCTATTCTACTTGGCTTACATGTGTGTATTTCATAGCTATATTTCACTGAAC
>NW_007400997.1:0-727 GCF_000475195.1 Diaphorina citri | reverse complement strand
CCCAGTTTGGGCTGATCGAACTTAAAATTTTCAGCGCCGCAGGCGAAATTTTTCAAAAAGTAGGTAGATATGTGCCTCATGCTTGTCACAAGTTAATTTTTGAAGCACCTAATTCGTAGATATTTTCTTATCCTAATTTTCGCTGAACGCTAAAGTGAGCAAAATAAAATAGAGTGCCGCAGGCGAAATTTTTGATACCTAATTCGTAGATATTTTCTTATCCTAATTTTCGCTGAACGCTAAAGTGAGCAAAATAAAATAGAGTGCCGCAGGCGAAATTTTTTAAAATTTTGCTAGATATTTTAGCTGAACGCTAAAGTGAGCAAAATAAATTAGAGCACCGCAGGCGAAATTTTTGGTCCACAATCTTGGGAAATCCAGTCTCACTAAAAGTAAATTTTTCAGCGCCGCAGGCGATTTTTTTAAACTTTTTGTGTAGCCCCTTCAAAGTTGCATACTTTTTGAAAATTTCTAGGGGGGGAGGCAGCGGCCCCCCCCCCTGTATTTACCCCCGAGGGGTAAAATACACTTTTTCGAGGGGTAAAAAGAACTAAGCGCTAAGTGAAAAAAAAAAAAAATACAAAAGATAGGTATAGAAAAAAAAAGATGGGATGAAGGAAATTTATGTGACGATGTGAACGGACCCTTGAAACCTTGATATAAAACCTCTGAGATGTGCACTATGTGCTTTTGTTCTACTTATTGAAAATATGTTAAATTTAATAAA
>NW_007400996.1:0-809 GCF_000475195.1 Diaphorina citri | reverse complement strand
TTACAATCGATAGGCAATTGTTGGCTATCATTTTTTGTCCCTCTCAATAAAATATCAATACCCTCTTAATATCAAATATCTCTACCTTATCTCTAAGATAACACTCTTCAATTTAATTTTTTTACAATCGATAGGCAATTGTTGGCTATCATTTTTTGTCCCTCTCAATAAAATATCAATACCCTCTTAATATCAAATAGCTCTACCTAATCTCTAAGATAACACTCTTCACGTGATTGACAGTTGTCTGGCACAAACTCTTGATTGATAACTGGAACCCTTGAGTGGAAAAAAACCATGTAATAACAAACCCCAATGTTAACCCTTTCACCCCTGAAGGGACAATACGTCGCACAGAAACATGATTTTTAAAATGGGATGATATATCCCATTTTATCGAAAAAATTCCGTTCTCAGTGTTTTTTCAAATGTTTCACCATGTAATAACAAACCCCAATGTTAACCCTTTCACCCCTGAAGGGACAATACGTCGCACAGAAACATGATTTTTAAAATGGGATGACATATCACATTTTATCCAAAAAAATCCGTTCTCAGTGTTCTCTACCACCTAACCCTTAGAGCTCCATTATTATGTGGTCAAATTCTCAAATAAATGAGGATAAAATTCCATACCTCGGATGGGATGTTAACCTCGGCCACTAGGCGAGGAACACCTTAGGCGTTCTCTACCACCTAACCCTTAGAGCTCCATTATTATGTGGTTAAATTCTCAAATAAATGAGGATAAAATTCCATGCTTCGGCTGGGATCGAACCCACGCCCTCCTGTTTACCAGGCGAGCGTCT
>NW_007400994.1:0-809 GCF_000475195.1 Diaphorina citri | reverse complement strand
GTGAGTGGCTGGCCTTGGCTTGGAAGATAGCGCGCCGGCCTTGTAAAGGTGTGTCCAAAGCCAAACACAGTCGGCGCCGTCGGTCGACCGTCGACTGAAACCGTACACTGCCTCGACGACATATGTAGATTCACCTCTTCAGCTCGTTGATTGACGGCGTCTACTATGTGTGGACACAGCTAAGTCGCCGCGCTGGTCTGATTGCCACCCCGGGCGAACATTCTCGGAACGGCTGGCTTTCACCTATCCTGTCCTCCCTCTCTTCAATGTCCGTTCCTGTTATCAAACCTCTTAAAAAATAATTGAGGAGCTGGGTGCAAAAAGGGCAATAAATGAAAATCATCAAACTGAGATATTTAACTTTAAAGTTTTCAATTTTTCATCTAAATCCTTGAAAAGTATGTTTAAAAAAAAAACGCTGTAACTCATCGAAAAAAAGTTATCACTGCAGTTCAAACGCTGGAAGATAGAGCGCACCACGTTCTATTCAAAAAACCGTTTTACGCAAAAAGGGGCAAAAAATACATATTTCCCTTTTTGCACCCAGCTCCTCAATTAATACAAACTCACTTACATACCTACTCTTTAACACATCTGTATTCTCTTTTTTGCAATGCTATTCTATGTTCTTTTATGCACTTCTATCAGGTTCTATTTTACGTATATATCCTATTCTCTTCTCTTATATTCATTCCATCCAAATCTATTCTATTCTAGGTATTCTCTATTCTATTCTATTCTATTCTCCGCAGAATCCTACTCCTTCGAGCCGCTGGAGTGGAGTGACAACCGCTGTCCCCCCACCCTGA
>NW_007400993.1:0-809 GCF_000475195.1 Diaphorina citri | reverse complement strand
CGCAGAGAGAGAGAGAGAGAAGCTTCTTGCTGATATTTGTGGCCTTGAACTTGAGAAGAAAAGAAAGAGAGAGAGAGAGAGAGAAACGCAGCACAGTCAGCCATGTAACAAACCAAGGCCAACATTATCTTCGCTGAAAACGACAGGGTGATGAGAAAGTTGCACAACCACCAGTACCGATAAGGACACGAAGAATTTACTTTTCTCATGTTGATGAAACTAGTGTTTCAGTGAATTGTAGAACTCCCTCAGAGAAACAAGTGATAGCCACTCTCAAGCTTTTTCCGCCACACGAGTATACGTTCAGACTTTCCGGTCGTTCAGACGGTCTGCGCGAGATTGGCGGGTAGAAACTCACTCGGAAAGCGGAATAAGGGGTTGTACGTACACTCGGACAACCACAATAGGAGTTGGCTCAACGTAGGCGTAGAAGGCAATGAATAATGGTCCAAAAATCAATCAGCAAATTTATTTTGTGTTGTTGAAGATGTTTGTCAAATTTCATCAAAATCAGACAACTCGTACGAGATTTTCAAGCACCGTTCCGATGTCCCTTTTTAGGGGCGATTAAAAAATCTTTCATTGGCGAAATCTCCGAATAAATCAATCCTGGAACCCACCTTGAGACTGCAGTATCACCAAAAAGAATCTGTCAAACGACTGGAAGAATCCGAACGACTGAAAGAATCTGTCAAACTTCTGATCCGCACTGTGGTACTCTCCAGGCAGAATACCGTGGCAAAACGTACTTAAACCAGGTATAGGTAGAACCAAGCCAACATGCACCATTGGCACACCGGCACAGAACC
>NW_007400992.1:0-809 GCF_000475195.1 Diaphorina citri | reverse complement strand
CCGGTGCCAGCATGGTGCGAAGGATTATTGAGATTGAATTTTAGGATTATTGAGATATTGGGAAAATCCTACAATGTTGCAGTGAGCACCAAAGTTGTGACACAATAACACAAACTGCATTTTTTAGTAACTCCCGAAAGGTTATCCATAATTATGTTGATGGAACTTGTTCAACTTGGTAAGATTGTTCAGCACTAAATTTGTTCGTTAGATTTTGGGCGCCATTGAAACTTTGAGGACCCCGCGGAGGACACATCATCTGTTTGCCTTTACAAAACTTCACATACATAATTGTGTTCTACCGTTTACGGATACAAATTACACCACAAATGTATTTAGCAATCGTAAATTTTACTGCTGTTTTCAGCGATTGTGTACCAGACGATCAGATTATATAAATTCTAAAACCATAGGAGGTCAGTTGATTGACAAAGTAATTCTTCTCGGACCTTATCCACGCTATTGGAGAATTTCCAAAGTCTGGTCCAGGGGGTTCTGCGACCTTCTGATCCAATTTCTGGTTTGCCCACCACTGACATCGAGCCTGGTAGTCATATTACATTGTGATATGATTATGTGACGTTATAATGCTGGTTATCATGTGTAGTGTTTTGTTCGGATTGTTTGTTCATTGAAATCATTAGCTGGAAATGTGTTTCTGAACGGGAGAGTTTCTGGCGCGTTGGAGTGAGGACGGTTCTGAGAATCATCCGCGCTGCCCCAGAATGGGTTTAGAGAGTCGCCGATTAGTCGGATACCAGAAGATGACTGGATACCAGAAGATTTATTTACTTGAAAAGTTTCCATTT
>NW_007400991.1:0-809 GCF_000475195.1 Diaphorina citri | reverse complement strand
ATTTGGTGAGCTTTCGAGAATACTCCAGATTCTCATCATCAGGCCAGCCTGGTGATGAACCAAATATTATAGGGACTGGTCTTTGCGTCAGGGCAGTGAAAATAAAAGATCTTTTTTGCCAGCCTAGTTAGCTTAGTTGGTAGGATAAAATCCGCCCGGGCGGATTTTATCCTACCAACTAAGCTGATGGGATAATGTTCGTTCTCGGAACGGCTGGCTTTTTCCTATCCTGTCTTCCTTCTCTCTTCGATTTCGGGACGATAAGACCATAGCAGTTACAGTTCCCTCTGTCAAACCTCTTAAAAAAAAAGAAAAAAAAATCTCATCATCAGACCAAAAATATCTCTAGAAATGTTTACTCTACGAGCGCTGGAGTTGAATCTGAACTGTCTTTTTAATTTTATTTAAATAATTATTTCTCGACTCTCCTATCCTGTCTTCCTTCTCTCTTCGATTTCGGGACGATAAGACCATAGCAGTTACAGTTCCCTCTGTCAAACCTCTTGAAAAATCTCATCATCAGACCAAAAATATCTCTAGAAAATTAGAAATGTTTACTCTACGAGCGCTGGAGTTGAATCTGAACTGTCTTTTTATTTTATTTAAATAATTATCTCTCGATAATTATTTTAGTTTTATTTTTATACACATCTTGAAAACAAAGATTATGTTATTGTGAGACCACCCAGTAACAGAATTAATTCAAAATATTTAGGTAGGTGTAGAGTGTAAACTAGGGATGTTGCGATATATCGAAAACCGATATATATCGATATATTTTTCGTCGATATATCGATATATATCGATAT
>NW_007400990.1:0-809 GCF_000475195.1 Diaphorina citri | reverse complement strand
ATTCTTCCCATGATATTAGTGGAGATGACAAAATGTACCAAATTCTTCCCATGATATTAGTGGAGATGACAAATGCACAAAATTATTCCTGTGATATTAGTGGAGATGACAAATGCACCAAATTCTTCCCATGATATTAGTGGAGATGACAAAATGTACCAAATTCTTCCCATGATATTAGTGGAATGACAAAATGTACTAAATTCTTCCCATGATATTAGTGGAGATGACAAATGCACCAAATTCTTCCCATGATATTAGTGGAGATGACAAATACACCAAATTATTCCCATAGTGGAGATGACAAATGCACCAAATTCTTCCCATGATATTAGTGGAGATGACAAATGCACCAAATTATTCCCATAGTGGAGATGACAAATGCACCAAATTATTCCCATGATATTAGTGGAGATGACAAATGCCCAGCTTTCCAAATCATTATTAAACTAGGATGGTGTTCCTGTCCAAAATGTAATAATTTGTTGTTTCGTTGTTACGAAATAAAGAAGGCGACGAAATGTACTTTTTATTCTCATTTTGATTTTCTGCCAATCCGCCACTATTAAGGACCAATGGTTTTCTTATACTACATTCATTTATCATTTCATGATTTTCATGCCTCAAGGACTTGAGGACAAATAAGGACCAATGGTTTTCTTATACTACATTCATTTATCATTTCATGCCTCAAGGACTTGAGGACAAGTGTTTGGAAAAGTGACTGGGATACTGGGAGGGTTGTGGTCTCTTTACGCACGCAACATATAGAAATACTGATGTACTCGTAATTATTATGCGTACAAAGC
>NW_007400989.1:0-809 GCF_000475195.1 Diaphorina citri | reverse complement strand
GGCAAGGCGATAGGACGTTGAAAACACCAGTTCCAAATGGATCACATAAGGCCAGCCTCTCACTATACACCTGATCAGGTCTATCTGATACTTGATGAGCACACATACTATCAGGTGGACCTGATCAGGTGTACCTGTCAGGTTCACCTGATAGTGAGTGCCTGTAAATGAACGTTGCACGTTGTTGGTATCCGGATGGTTGACCATCTGGACAATCGCGATCTGCTAGCTTTTCCCGACCTCACTCAGGCTGGGTGAGTTTAATGTGAGGAGTCGGGTAGCTCATCAGTTATCGCGGATTGGAGGGTAAAGCTGTGTCCACACATAGTCGACGCCATCGATCGACGAGGTGAATCTATGTTGTCGAGGCAGTGTACGGTTTCAGTCGACAACGATCGACGGCGCCGTGGACACAGCTCGCCCCGCCACTATGAACAGTTATACAATGACCCCTAAAAAAAACTTGAGGTTAACTTCAAGTTTTTTTTTTGGTTTTAAAAGTGGTGCGTCTTTTGTTAAAAGTCATTCCAAGGATCATAAATAAAATAGTTAGCCCATTTGTTCCACTGAATGATCCTGGTTGATTGTAAATATATCTACATTTGGAGGTTGTCCAGGCACAAATATGAAACTGATATTGTCAGATATAGGCACGGTGACCTACCTCTGATACTTATGCGAAATAATGAAAAATAATTACTTACAACCATTGTAAATATCGTTAAATATATCTATGTATGTGTACATATTTAACACTATAGGATGTTCAGATATATAAATACATACCAATAATACATATGTGCCTACAT
>NW_007400988.1:0-809 GCF_000475195.1 Diaphorina citri | reverse complement strand
TGGGGGACGAAAGCACGCAAACTGTGGGGTCAGAAGGACAACAAGAGCGGAAGTTATTGGGAAGGAGAAGTTGTTGGGAAAGAGGGGAAGGAGGGGTAGCTAACAGGGAGTAGGGGAAGGTGAAGATATGACAAGAGCGGAAATTGTTGGGAGGGAAGGAAGGAAGGGAAGTTTTTGGCCAGGAAGGGTAGTTGTTGGGAAGGAGAGGTACATAGCTGTGAGTTAGTAGGGAGGGCAAAGAAATGGCAAGAGAGGAAAGAGTCCATCTTTTATGACTTCAGAACACTCATGGAATGAAAATTGTCTGTCCTTTGGCTTTGTTCAAATGATCAATTTCTTGATTAACTTTGAACACAGTAACATTGATAGCTATTTTTATTTATTTTCTCTTCAAACTATTTTTAGAATCGAGACAAAGGAAAGAAAATGGAAGAGTCTTTGAACTTCGATGTATTTTTTGCTATTTCATTTCACCCATTTTAAACACTACTGAGGACAGTAGAAAGCTAGAAATTCTTCTTTGTGTTCTTATAATTACATTTAGAATTTTGGACTGAACAATGGAGGAAAAAACAGTAAAACAACATTGCTAATCTGCTACAAAATATACTGAAACAAGCTCCTTCCAGTATTTTCTATTTTGTAGATATTCCAAGAATTTTATTCCTTTTAATGTTGGTTTTCTTGTTCGATGCAACCAACAAGTTGCAGTTTCCGAATAATTTCCTTTCATCTCCCACTACTTTTTCTCTTAATTTCTTTCTTTTTTTTCGAAAAAAAAAGTAAAAATTCTTTCGAAATATTCTCAT
>NW_007400987.1:0-809 GCF_000475195.1 Diaphorina citri | reverse complement strand
CAGGGCCGGACGGTGAAAGCACAATGGGACTGATAGGGGACTCTGCATCCTCCATCATATCCTCGTTGTCTGCCCCGCTTGTGTTCCGCCCTGAGTCCTCCACCTCTGTCAATACAAACACAACCAGACAGTTTGAGAAATGATTATTCATCAATGGGAACAGTTTGAGAAATGATTATCCATGGAAACCAAAAATGCTTGGAAAGTTGGAGAACATCATCTATTTGAACATTAAATAGCTCGAACGGGGCGAGAAGAAATTACCATATTTATGGTCTACCACTACTTGCTTTTTGTTGTGAATGTTGTCTACAATAGATCTAACAATTCTGAAATGAGAGAAAGGGGGATATTAAATATCTGATTGAAAAAGTATGCATCTGCCTTGTAAGTGCTAAAGGTTCACTTCCCACATGAGGTGGATTTTATCCTAAATAGATAAAGACCATTCTTGGAAAGGCAGAACAGTCCTTCAGTCTGTCTGATAGTTTCACTCTAGCTCTTCAGACCATTCTCATAAAATCAAGTTTGCAGTTTGGTAAAGTGAGTTTCACTCCCTTATTATAGGATTTTTCAAGTTAGAGAATTTAAGTGATATTAGAACATTAGCTTGTAGTTCCTCACATTTCTCGATTGCTATGATTGTAAACAGTCAGTGATTGCACAATCTATCATAATTGATCAAATGATCGTCTACACATGTATAAGTTATTAATATCACCATTCAGTAGGTACATGAGTAACCCGAGATACCCTCTGTACTTACCGATACTCCAGTCCAACAATATTTCCAACAGTTACTGAGTATA
>NW_007400986.1:0-809 GCF_000475195.1 Diaphorina citri | reverse complement strand
GCTATTATCTTGCCCGTTGTATCTTCTTGAATTGCCCGTGTCAGTAGTTTAGGTGATTTTCTTCTCCATTGAAAATTCCCTGCTAGGGAAAACCATGGCAAATCAGACATAATAGTCCTTCGACAAGGAGGTTAGGATAGGGCCAATGGTATTGTGCTTCTTCTGAAATAGTTGGTAACTTCGTCACCATTTCTATGTTGAGGTTTTCACTACTTTTCCTTGTGTCTTATGGAAGGAAATGGGTGTTTCCAATTTCTTCAGCATTTCAAGGTACTGATTTGGCAAAATTTCAAAATCATTTGGTTTCCTGCCTAATATCAAGCTAGAACGCCTTTGACATACTTCCTTCAGATCTTTTGCTCTTGGTTTGCTAATAGTTGTAGACCCTAATGTACAGAATCCACTGAAAGAATTAGATATTTGGACTTGTATGAAAGTACTGATACCTCAAAACTGACGAACCAAGAAAATTACCTTCCAATTACAAGTCTAGTTAGCTTTCACTATGTGTATCGTTTTCCTACGCGAGGACATTGTGTGTGTTCTTCACACTTTCCTTTCACTTGGTCTTTCATTACGCATAGATACAAAGAGATCTATGTCATGTGTGACAAAGAATACTTTCCTTGTGAACTTGGTGTGAGAGTTTCATCATCCTTGCCTTGTTACTAATTACGTAACCCAGACTGTCAAGACATTCAAGTAGGCCTACTTCTCAAATTCGAAGGAAAATCAACAGAATCTGTACAGAACGATCAGTCCAAATGAAAAAGAGCTTTCCAAATTCAAGACATTTGAAAACCTTTCCT
>NW_007400985.1:0-809 GCF_000475195.1 Diaphorina citri | reverse complement strand
ATTTGGAATTAGAATATGAGTTTTATCCGGACGCAGGGCAACTTATCCGTGCCAAAAGATTAAAGGTTAGGTCAGTTCAGAATAACTGTAAGCTTGTTGTGGTTCCTGTTGAGTTGTTGAGTGCTATGTTCTGTAATGAATTCACCGTGACTGTTTTCGTGCTCCCCCCTCAAGCTGTTGTTTAGTATAGCCATAAGTCTCTCAAGCTGTAGTTCAGTATACCTACAAGTCTCTCAAGCTGTAGTTCACAGTATACCTATAAGTCTCTGAAGCTGTTGTTTAGTATATCCTATCGGATGGTGTCGCGTTGAGCCCAGACACTTTGGTTACGGACCGTTACATCACTTGGTTCTTGGCTCTTGAGTGCTTTCATATTGAACTCTTGGAGAGGTACGAATAAGGAAAAAGTGCACCAGTTCTGTTAACAGAGTTGTAAAACAAATGCGAGAGTCGTGTATCCTCAAGAGAGTTTGGGATTAACATTCAGGGAATCGAAGGGCACTAACCAGGGATTGAAGCTGAACTCTCCTAATAGTTCGCCTGGAACAACTTCTCTGCAATAGGAGTTTAGAAGGGGAAGAAGTAGAACATTCATTCCTTAAACGTAGTATTTGCTTTTTAATTAAACGTCATCTTTGTACTTTGATCCTAGGTGTTATCCGATTTAGGGTGTCTTCAGACATTTTATTCAAATTGAAAACAAATATCTCAGAGGTAGCTAAGCTCGAGTCAAGTGTGAAGTTCACTTTAAATATGTTGAGATGATTGAGCAATAGGGTGAACTTCGGACAATGGAATTTCAGCATAAT
>NW_007400984.1:0-809 GCF_000475195.1 Diaphorina citri | reverse complement strand
GGATCCTTCATGTATTTATCCATGGGACCTTTCAGTATATTGCTCTTCAAAATACAGGAAGAAGCTTTGTGAAGACTGTGGAATCTGGATGAAGATTGATCATGAGTTATGAAGTTGCGTTCCAAAACCTTTTTGTTAGAATATCTTTTGAATAAAATTCAAAATGGTCATCAGTTGCTGGTTCTAGATTTTATTCTTCTGTTTCTGCATTTCTTATGATTTATGATTATGTCACTCTTAAATGTTTGGAAGGAAAATATTTCAATTAATATTTAATTAGTCAATAAGTAATCCTGGACTTTTAGTATGTGGAAGGAAAATATTTCAATTACCTAATATTTAATTACCTAGTCAATAATCCTGGACTTTTAGGACAATACTATCTAATAGGGAGGTATCTATTGAGCAGATAAGTAAATACCTACTGGAATTTTAAAAAAACCACCTCCAAGATCGAAATCCATGATCGAGGCCCCTGAATGTTGCGAGCTTTCGAATTCATTATCAACACCATTTTGTTTGCGTTTATATTACCCACAGCTTTCCTGCCTGGCCCTACGAGAGTTTATTATTTTTTATGGCGTCTATTTAATTATGTAGTAATAGATTTACTCATAAATAAGTAGAAGTAGGTATCTAATACCTTCTTATAGGTAGTATCTAATATACCTACCGTCTTGGGCCCAGGAAGTTTACCTATAGGAAAACACGGCTTTCAATTTCTAATACCTAAGACCTGGGCCTCGTTTCATCAAACTATTGTATTACAAGACTTGTAATACAGGCAATTTAATTTACAAGCCAGAAGT
>NW_007400983.1:0-810 GCF_000475195.1 Diaphorina citri | reverse complement strand
AAGAATGAATGGTTTTCAGTATCTGCGCATGCGTGAAAAGCATCTGGACCTGCGCAGAAGTCACATGAGATTGAGAGTGCAGACCCGTGGATAATGAATTTTGATAGCACTTCTTTAACTTATCCATTTAGGTAACATTTTTACCTTTGACTATATTTACGATTTTATAATATAAGATTCTACCTATAAATGATAGAACCTACCTTTCGTGTGACAGGTAAAATTTGTTTTATAAATCCTACCTAATTTTCGCCCTTTCCACTAGAAGGAATTTACAGCTATCAGAGATATAAATAACCTACATGAGATTTACGTTATTCAAGCGTTCACCGTTCATTGGAAGTAGAGATGTAATCCGCCCCTTGCATTCGATGTTCGTTTTATTCAGGAAAAGAAAGGCGGGTTTACACGATGTGTCATGCATATACAGCGGTTCCTAAAATGTGCAACGCAAGATAGGGGTCGGGCCCCAATGGTTTTTTTTTTTTTACTTGAATGAACGAAGTGAGTTTCCATTTTTAACTTGACGATTTTATTTTATATTTAATTTGTCTGAATTCTGGAAATCTGTTTGTTTCCTAATAATTTTCGAAAGATTTATTCGAATTGGCCATTGTGTTTATGACTAAAGGAAATTGGCTGATTCGGTAAATCTTTGGCTCTATTGGTCAATATTCAATCTATTGACGATGCCACTGAACAGAACGTCAAAATGGCCACCATTATAGACCATGGTTACAGAGACCAACAACTGAAAAGAATAAGGCCTTGGTTTTATTAAAAAGTTTAAATTTTTATTTTGAATGAGAA
>NW_007400982.1:0-810 GCF_000475195.1 Diaphorina citri | reverse complement strand
AGAGAGAGAGAGAGAGAGAGATAAAGGGAAAGAGAGAAAGAGAGAGATGGAGTAAGAGGAGGGAGAGAGAGAGAGAGATGGAGTAAGAGGAGGGAGGGAGAGAGAGATGGAGTAAGAGGAGGGAGACAGACAAAGAGAGAGAGAGAGTGAGAGAGAGAGAGCGAGAGAGAGAGAGGGGGAAAGAGAGAAAGGGAAAGTGAGAAAGAAGTAGTAAGAAAACGGAGTGAGACAAAAACAGAGAGAGGGAAAGAAAGAAGAGAGAAGGGGAGACAAGGAAATTTTTGGGGGAGAGAGAGAGAGAAACTACAAAAAGAGAAGAGAGAGGGAAAGAAAGAAAGAGAGAGAGAAAGACAGAGGGGAGAGAGAGAGAGAGAGAGAGAATATTCAGTTTTCCAGCTGGTCTAGTTCTCGAGTAGACAAAGAGATCTCAAGTATTTTCGGTGACGTAATGATTCTATGTAGGTCGACTTTATAAACAGAGACAAGTGCGTCAATATAATTAGCGTCTCTTCCTCCTTCCTGTAATAAATTCAATTTCCCTCTCCCTTCTCTTTCTATTTTTGTATTTTCTTTCTCCCTCTCTCTCTCTCTCTTTCAAATTCAATTTTTTTTTGTCTCCCTCTTCTTCTATTTTTCTTTCGTTCTTTCTCCTTCACTCTTTTTCTCTCTTTCAAATTCAATTTCTTCGTCTCCCTCTTCTTCTATGCTTCTTTCTTAAAATTCAATTTTGTCGCCCTCCTTTTCCTTTCTCTTGCCTTCCCTCTCCCTCCCTCTCTCTCTCCCTCCCCCTCTCTCTCTCCCTCCCCCCCT
>NW_007400981.1:0-810 GCF_000475195.1 Diaphorina citri | reverse complement strand
GAGGAGGAGGATACCTGAATTGACTTTTGGACGTCGCTACAACAACAATAACAGAACAGAACGACTTCTATAGGTTATATGTTGTATTTATGTAAGGGACCTATAATAACGGGGGTATTATCCTCCGAAACCAATGAATTGAACCCGTGACCTAGCGCTTACAAGGTTGGTGCTCTACCCTCCAAATTAAGTAGGATGGTACTATGTAAATGTGTAATGTAAATGCAGTTTTTTTTTGTGTTATTATATCACAACTTTGGTGCTCACTGCAGCAATGTAGGATTTTTCCCAATATCTCAATAATCCTAAAATCCAATGTTTAAGTACCTACCATGCTGGCACCGGTCGCTATGCGCATTTATATGTCATAGCTACTCATTTTCCTCACGAGGCAGAGTGAGCCCCACGCAATAGCCAGTCACGGAATCAATCCTTTGTAGATACAAATTTCTTGACCCCGCCGGGAATCGAACCCGGGTCTCCCGCGTGCAAGGCGAGTGCAGTGACCACTACGCCAACTTGACCCCGCCGGGAATCGAACCCGGGTCTCCCGCGTGCAAGGCGAGTGCAGTGACCACTACGCCATGGGAGCTGACCGGATGGGACTACAAAGTGACTAAAAAAGAAAAATAATAAAAATAAAAGATAATGAAATGGGTAATTGCTTCCAAATAGGTATTGTTTTCCTAGGAGTTTCCATGTATTAATCTCTTGTTCTATTTACTTCTGTTGTACAGGTAGTCTAAGGTTCATGAGGAAGATCATCGCAATGAAGGATGACTTTTACAACCGGTATATCATAAAGGGCCA
>NW_007400980.1:0-810 GCF_000475195.1 Diaphorina citri | reverse complement strand
GCTGAGTGACATGAAGCAGCAGAAGGTTTTCTATCAACATGAATCAGCACGGGTCTCTAATGAACTTGAGTGTTTGAATAATAGGTAATTCCCAATAGTATGAAGTTTAGATCAGTGCAGTAGCTAGGGACATGTGTATAGCTCAGCAGGATGGTATGAATTCAGGTCAAACTGTTTGTTGGCACTTTAAGTAAAGAGAAAAAAATAACTATGTAGATTTTTATTTTATTATGATTTTTTTAAGAGGTTTGATAGAGGGAACTGTAACTGCTAAGGTCTTATCGTCCCGAAATCGAAGAGAGAAGGAAGACAGGATAGGAGAAAGCCAGCCGTTCCGAGAACAAACTTTATTAATTCAGGATAAAATCCGCCCGGCAAGAATCGAATTTACCCTTTATTTCATGCATTATTATGACTATTTCCAGACTCAGCCTGGACACCAAATCGTACACTGGGAAAATTCGCCTGCTAGAATCCCAACTAACTTCCCTGGAAACGGTCCTACAAGATTCAAGTCAGCATTGTCAGCAGCTAACTGAGGAGAACTTGGAGTATGCTCAGCAGCTGATTCAACTACGAAGTCAGGTGTTGTTATATCAAAAGTAAGTTTCCTTCTCTCTTCCCGCTAAAATACCTCCCCCCTCCCGATAAAGTAATTCTCTTATCCGTGACCAGGGCTTAGTTGACCAAATGTCTGTTCAACAGATTGTTTCCATCCACTTCTCTCTCGGGCACTTTCCATCCATGATTCTGCATCCAGCCCATCTCCTCTACGGCTTAATGTTGTCGTTCCCAATAGACTCGTTAGTC
>NW_007400979.1:0-810 GCF_000475195.1 Diaphorina citri | reverse complement strand
CAGTTACAGTTCCCTCTGTCAAACCTCTTAAAAAAAAAGCTTTTTCTGATCTCAAAATGTGTTATTATGAAAATTCAAGTTGATCCTACAGAGCTAGAATAAAATCACGTTGCTGACTCTGTGACACTAAAGTGTCGAAACTAGCTTTTTTTTCGCTCACCCCATCTTTACTCAATTCACTCAAATAGGTGGCACCTGTGGGTTAGAGGTCCCAGAATCATTCATTATTCAACGATATATCTACCCAATTTTTTTCTCTCTCCCCTTTCCCTTTCCCCCACTTCTTCTTCCTTTTCCTTCCTCTCCTCCTTCCCTTTTCTCCCACTTCTCCTTCTTCCCTCTCTCCCTCTCCTCCTGCCCTTTTGTCCCTTCTCCTCCTTCCCTCCCTCTCAAATAGATACAAACCCTTTATCAATTTGAGGCGAAAAAAGAGGTAAAAAAATCTCGGTTTTGTGGAGAAAAATCTATCTTGAAACTGTAAAAGTTGACTCTCTGGGGAGCCCATGGAATGGCAAATACAGAAGAGTCACATATGGAATGGTGTGTTCAATTTTGTAGTGGTGGAGGTAGAATGGATTTTGAATAGAATAGAATATTCGAGTAGAATAGAATATTTGTGTAAATTAGATTTTGAATAGAATAGAATATTCGTGTAGAAAAGATTTTAAAGCTTTAGAATTTCCATACAATACAATTTTCGTAGATATAGGTAGGTAGATAGGTACTTCATAGCTTCATACATAGGTATTTTCAATTGGATTAGTGGAGATGCCAATTCTCGCTTGTGATTAGTGGAGATGTCAAAATTAC
>NW_007400978.1:0-810 GCF_000475195.1 Diaphorina citri | reverse complement strand
TCGTCAGCCTCTCAATCAGCCCTGACTAGGGTGATTGCTTTGGGCTGACTGGCTGACATTTGGTTTTGGCTAAAATACAAATAATACAGATTGACAAATAAAAGTATTTTTACACATTTATTTATGCATAAAGTATAAAATATATGTTAGAGTTTTTACAGTCAAAGTACCTACGTAGGTATGTAGGTACCTAAATATCAAGCTAAGAGCTCGCCAGCCTAGTTAGCTGGGTTGGTAGCGTGTCTGCCTTGTAAGCGCTGGGTCGCGGGTTCGATTCCAACCCTAAACAGACTTTTTTGCACATGATTATAACCTTTCATAACCATTACAGGGAGTCTCCTCTGTTGTTCTGTTATTAAAACCATAAAATAAACGAGACCTTTTTAGACTGCTGGGATAAACGGACTGTTTAGTCTCATTCGAGCAGAATAAACAAGGTAGGTAGATTCTATTTTATTCTACGTTAGGCTCCTGTGGTCTGTGTCGTAGCAAGTCTTCTTTATCTTGAAGTATTCATCTCCCAGAAGCTCAGTTTATCTTCGTAGCAATGAAACTACTGCTACATCTACATCAGACTCCAGTGGTCTGTGTCGTAGCATGTCTCCGCTTTTATCTAGAAGTCTTCATCTCCCAGAAACTCAGTTTATCTTCTTAGCAATGAAACAACTGCTACATCAGACTCCAGTGGTCTGTGTCGTAGCATGTCTCCGCTTTTATCTAGAAGTCTTCATCTCCCAGAAGCTCAGTTTGTCCTCGTAGAACTGAACAGTGGGGGATGCCGTACCACTGTCGTCTGATACATCGTCCTTT
>NW_007400977.1:0-810 GCF_000475195.1 Diaphorina citri | reverse complement strand
CGTTTTATTATCTATACCAGCGGTTCTCAACCGGGGGTTCACGTACCCCTGGTGGTCCGCGAGAAGGTTTCAAGTGGTTCACGAGGTGGTGTTTTTTCTGTCTTCCTTCTCTCTTCGATTTAGGGACATTAAGACCTTAGCAGTCATAGATCCCTCTATTTGAAACCAGAGTACAATATCCTTTCATAGGGACCTTGGGTAGAAGAAATACCATAGCATTATATTGTTGTTGTTAACTCAAGCTACAATAGTCGTACACAGTCGTACAGTGATAATTCTGTATACCGCAGCTAGTATAGTATTTCTATACTCGCAGAGTCGCAGACTAGCACATAAGACCTAGCCTAGTCTGCCTGGGGGGCTTTAATCAGGAAGGATATCGCCTGAAATTTCCCTTGCTAAAGAAATAGCAAAAGTTGAGTGCGAAGGGCATCCACTCGTAAAAATTTTGCAGCCAAAACCAAATGTCAGCCTAAAAGAAATCACCCCAGTGCCGATTGAGAGGCCGACGAAAAACGCCGACCCCGTCTGAACACGGGAAAAGGCGAGGAAGAAGACGGCTTACTACCTTCTATTAGGAACTTGAGCTGTGTCCACACGCCGTCGATCGACGAGGTGAATCTATGTTGTCGAGGCAGTGTACGGTTTCAGTCTACCGTCCATCGATCGGCGTCGACTATGTGTGGACACACCTTTAGAAACCTACTTCTGAGCAAGTACAAGTAGGTATTTGTCAGCTCCCATGGCGTAGTGGTCACTGCACTCGCCTTGCACGCGGGAGACCCAGGTTCGATTCCCGGCGGGGTCAAG
>NW_007400976.1:0-810 GCF_000475195.1 Diaphorina citri | reverse complement strand
TGAAATTTCCGGAGCACCGTGAAAAGTTCCAATTTCATGAAACCCCTTGCCTTACCTTTTTATTTTTGTTTAGGGGGGAAAAGGGTTACAATGAAAAAACATAATAAATAACAGGTTGGAAAATGTTGGGGCAACTTTTCGGGAAAGCCAATAACTTTCCCGAGCAGCTCATGTACATTATCAATGAGTTTTTCTTTTAATTACAGCTACAGCACCCGCCACTAAATGAACCCTCATATATTATTCAGGACTTTATTACAGGTTGGGAATGTAAGGTTTTTAGTTCTCCTTTTAATAATTTATTACATAAAAATGTCGAATATCCTTCCACTAGGTGGAAAACACATAGTTGAAGCGTTGAACAGTTTAATAAAAAAATAAAACAATTAATATGAACAGTAGTTGAAAAGTTTGACGTCCAGAAAACAATGAATAATTTTAGAAACAGGGTAACTCTCTAGGTGGGCAACATGGTAGGTATTGATGTTTTTACAAAACCTACAAAGTGGAGTGATATTCTAAGTTAGAACCTATGTTTTGTTGATGGTATTCGAGTAATATGCTCGTGCTCATCATATTAAAAGCTAGTGTGACAGATCCAATGTATGGAAAAGAGACCCAAATGTGCCGAAAATGTGACAGACGCAACATTTTGTCGCAAAAGTGATAGATGCAAATGTGTCGAAAATGCAATCGACGCAACATTATGCCCAATATGTAATAGGTATGTCAAAGTGTGATGGGCCCAATATGTCAACATACATTGGACGGTGTTTGTGTGGGCAGGAGGCAACATTCAAACAATGGAGT
>NW_007400975.1:15061-21237 GCF_000475195.1 Diaphorina citri | reverse complement strand
TTTTTTTAAATTTACAAATATAACATACATATGGGTTGGCAAATGGTTTAGCTACATATTATAAGGTTTAATTTTTAACTACTAACTACTACTAAAAAACAAAACTAACTACAACAAAAGCTGGTAGTATAAACAAGGTATATTCCATTCCATTCTATTCTATTCTACTTTAGATGTTACCAGGGTGGGGGTTGAACCCGCCTTGTAGGTATCTACTTTAAAAATATACAGTATTTTCTCATTGCCTTGTATAGGTTCCCAATACTTACAGGATTCACCCACCGATTTTTTATCTTAAAAGTGTTCATTCAAATCTGATGAATGACCTAGTTCTCATACATGTTGTAATGTAGTTAAAAACCCTGTTTAGCTTTTCCTCCGTGTCAAATGTGAGCAGGTTCTTGACTGTTGTATCATTGCTATGATTTTCTATGATATATTGTTTGATTCCTGCCCGGGTCTCCGCGTACATTGGACATGTGAGTAAGATATGGGTTAGGTCCTCCTCTTCCCCTCGGTTGCAGATTGAGCAGATCTCCTCAGTGTTCATCACATAACTGCACCTGTTGGTGTAGATTCTAATTTCTTTTCGTGACGCTACTCGCAGATGACTCACCGTTCTGATCCGCTCGATCCTCAAGTCGAAAGTTAGATAGGGTTCCGTCTCCAATCCTGTTGTTATATGCTGATATAGGTCACTATAGCTAGATTGTGAGATTCTTCTTGTGTCTTCTTGTCTTGTTTTTTGTCTGTGTAGTGTTAGTATGGATTCGATTTCTCCTTTGATTTCCTCTGGATTTTCACTGTTGTATAGGTCTTCCCTTCCGATGTTCAAAAGTTCTTCTCTCAGTTGTGCTGCCCAATTATGTCCTGTGGCGAGGGGATTGTAGAACTCTATCCTCTTTAGTTCTTTGAAACAGATCTTCGGGTACCTTTCTTCTGGCATTTGTAGGATTTTTACCCACCATTTTAACATTTTCTCCAGTATATTGGTACTTAATTTGTCCACTCCTGTTTCTCGTCTTACAATATAATTGGGTGTATTTCTGGGCCAGAATAGGTAGGTTTTAAAATAATTAACCTGGGCTTTTTCAAGGATTTCTTGGTATCTGGACCCCCATACTTCTGCCGCGTACAATAAAGTAGACTTCACTATGGCTTGATAGAGTGTCATTTTGTTTTCCCAACTATGGACTCCTGTTTTCGCCCACAGGTTATTAGTGACTGCAGATGCTTTGGCGGCTTTGTTGATTGCGCGCTTAGAGTTTTCGCGGAAGCAGATCTGAGGTGTGAACAAAACTCCAAGATACAGGTATGACGTAACAATTTTAAGTTCTTTGTTATTAAAAAAGAACTTGTAATTTGAGCTTATCCTCCCCTTCCTTCGGAATATCATTACGTTGGTTTTCTCAGTGTTTACCGATAGTTCTTTCTTGTTGCAATAGTCATTGAAGATAGATAGCATTTTTTGGAGTTCAATTTCTGAATTGGCAAGTAGGACCAGATCGTCCGCGTATTTCAAATCTATCAGCTGATTTGCATTGTTAATTTTAATACCTGTTATTCCGTGTGTTTTGAAGTACTCCGTGAGGTCCGAGATAAAGAGGAGAAACAGCAGCGGACTAAGTCCATCCCCCTGCATCAGTCCAATGGTCAGCTTTACTTTTTCTTCCTTTCTATTTTTAGTTCCGTTTTCTGACTCTGCATTTTCTTCCGATTCCTTGTAGTTTTTCACGCTCACTCTTGCCTTGTCGTAGAGGGATTTTATTGTCCTGATAATGTGACTAGAGACCCCTATTTTGTATAGATGATTCCATAGTAGGCTATGTGAAATAGAATCAAAACAGCGACGGAAATCCACGAAGCAAGCAAATACTTTTGATTTTTTCTGTCGCGTGTTGATACATAGTGCCGAATATAATGAGAACAAATTATCCGTACAGCTCCGCCCCTGTCTAAAGCCGGCCTGGCCTTCTTCTATGATATTGAGGTCTTCTGCCCAGGAATAAAGTCTTTGTTGTAGGATATTGGTGAAAGTTTTTGTTATGGTATTGAGAAGGGCGATTCCACGATAATTTGCCGCTTCGGTTTTGACTCCTTTTTTATGAATCATTTGAAATTGTGCTTCCGCCCATTCTTCTGGTACGTTTTCTGAGTCAAAAACTTTATTTAGGGTTGAGCACAAGTATTTAAGCCCTTCCGGCGGAAGGTTCTTGTAAAATTCATAAGTAATACCGTCACAACCGGGGGATTTTTTGTTTTTTGCTTTCTTCAATATTGACAATATTTCGCCTTCACAGATGTCTGTATCTAGTCTAGGGTTTCTAGCATCGTACAGATCTAAGTTGGAGTTCAACTTAGGTGGGTAAATTTCTTTTAAGTACTCAGTCCATTCTTCTTTGGTTAATTCATTGGAATTTTCCTTCTTGACGCGGAACATATTTATTGTTTCCCACAAAGTTTGGTTGTTGTGGCAGTATACGAGTTTTTCTTTGAGTTGTTTATTCTTTTTGGCTTTTGCGTTTTTTATTTCTTCCTTGTATTCTTTTCTCTTTTCAGTATATTCTTCAGGTAAGTTGTTTTCAAAATGTTTGCTCTTGCAGTGTCTCAGCAATTTTCTCAATTCTCTTTTTTTGTTTTTACACTTTTGGTCGAACCATCTATTTTTTTGTTTTGTTCTTTTGTTTTTTGAATGAAACTTCATTCTAAGAATTGACGCAGTGTTAATTATTTTTTTCTTAATATCCTTGTATAGTTTTTCTCCGGTAATCTTTGTTTGTTTGTTTTTATGTTCTATGTTTTGCGTCCACTCTTTAATAATGGTTTGAAATTTTTCTTTCTCGCTTTCTTTCCATTTCATCCAAGTGCTCTCTTTCTTACATTTTCTACTTTTTTCTCTTTCTTGTTGGTCCGAGTGGGTAGTTATCAGCAGTTCTAATGGTAGGTGGTCTGCTCCAGTTGGTAGCTCTAGAACTTTTAGTTTCTTAACCTTGTCTAGGTTGGAGGAGTTTGTGCAGAAATAGTCTATCACACTCTTTGCCTTTCCCCTTATAAATGTGAAACATCCGGGAATGTCTTCAGGAGTTCGGCCATTTAAGATGTGTTGGCCATGGGTCTCTAACAGCCTTGTTAGTTCTCTTCCTCTTTGGTTTATCACGCCGTCCATAGATGTTCTCTCGGGGAGAAGAGTTGAGTTCTCGAAGGTTAGTAAATCTTCTTCTTCTACATCCTGTGGTGATCCTGTTCTTGCATTGAGGTCTCCGAATAATATAATGGAACTGCCAGGATTTTCATGTTCAATTTTGTTGAGGGTGTCGTCTAGTTCTTCCATGCATATCTTCATGTTATAGGAGGGATTCAGATAGAGAGCTGCGAGGATTATTTCTGGCTTGACATTTAATATTCTGATGATTATCCACATATTACCGATTTCCAGTGTTTCTGTTTGAAGTGTTTTATCTATTAGCATTAAAATTCCTCCGCTAGCGTGTCCTCTGGATTTTTCCTTAATTGCCGGGCTGTGAAATGGGTTGTACTTCTCTAAGATTTCACTATCGTTAATTGAGTTTTTAGATGTCGTCCAAGTCTCAATGAGTGTGATGACCTGTGCGTCATGGAAACGTTTTTCTTCGTCTTCTAAAGCATACCAATTTGAGATTCCTTGGCAATTCCATGATATAATTTTGATCTCTTTTTCCTTTAGTTGCTATTGTTTGGTCTTGCTCGAGCTGGGATTATTGACGGGAATT
Source organism: Diaphorina citri (assembly GCF_000475195.1). Lineage (NCBI taxonomy): Eukaryota > Metazoa > Arthropoda > Insecta > Hemiptera > Psyllidae > Diaphorina > Diaphorina citri. The sequence continues at coordinate 17,488 of NW_007400975.1, read as the reverse complement.
ATATTTTCTTCTTTTCCTTGATTTTTGTCTTTTTCTCGTTCTTTGTTGATCTTTTCTTCTTTCTCCCCATTGTTGTTTGGCTTCGATCCAGATTGAATATAACCATTCAAGTTTGCTTGACGCATGGCTAAAACTTTCTTTTTAGTCAATTTGAGTTTCTTTCTCCCCTGATCACTGTTTATACGTACGGATTGAAAGGCAAGGTCAGGTGATGTATTCTGTTTCTTCTTTTTTCCTTCTTCTTTTTCTTCATCTTGGGATTCTTGGGTGTCTACTTCGTTCTCTGATTCAGAAATGTCCATGAGTTCGGGTGGGATTTCTCGATCGTAGCTCGCAACTCTTGTAGTACTTGGTTGAAGTACTGGTTTTCTTTCCACCACCAGTTGATCGTATTTAATAATTGCATGGCGGCCTTCTTTTCTATGTTTGATCATTTCTGGAATCAGCGTTTTTCTTATGTTGATAACTTCAGGTGGGAAGTCCTCCCCAATATAAATACTTGAACCTTTAAGTTTATGTGCATTTTTGAAAATTTCTACTTTTTTATTCCATGATGTTAATCCCATAATAATCGGTCCTTTCCTTTCTTTTCCCACAACCTTCGTAAAGTCAATTTGGTCTTCGGATAATCTAATTCCAAGTTTATCTTGAAATAGTTTTATTACTTGAGCAACTACTTGACTGATTTGGTTAGAACCTTCTTCTATTTTAAAGCCTCGTATTACTATATTTTTTCTCCTTCTTTCTTTCTCGTGGTCTTTTTTCTCTCTTTCATTACCTTCTTTTAGACCTGAAATTTTCTCTTCACATGTATCAACTCTCACCTTGAGCTCTTCTACATCTGCCAAGAGTGGGGCAAGTTTTTCATCTATATTGTCATTTACCTTTTGCGTCTCTTGTGTGATTTTTTCTGAGAGCTTAGACTCTAACTTGCAGACTTCAGTCGTGATCAACTTCCTTGTTCCTCTCATTTCGTCACATATTTTGAGGAGTGTTTCTACTAGTGTCGTCTTTTCCGGAGATTGAGGATCTTGATTTCCATCTTGGTTTTCATTCTCCATGATTTTCTTTTCCAAATCGGAACTCATTCTCTGTAAATTTTTGTAAGAGAATTAGGTAGGTACGTAGTTACTCTAGGCCTAGTTGCTGAGATATATCTTCAAGGCAATTTGGTACCACCAAAAAAACTCAATGTCATCCACTTTGCATACTTTAATAGTTATCAGGGAAATGAATAATGCTGTTATATTGCGTTCGTTTTTAATTTCAAGGCGTTTTATTTGTCGCTCGAACTTTGGAAGTGTGACAGTTTGGTTACATAACAGGTAACCGGGTAAATTGGTTAGGTAAGATATTTAGGGTAAAACAGTGCGTAAGTCTGGCAACCTCTACTCTGTTCTCGGTTGGCGTGAGGGGGGGGAGATATCTATCTCGTGCTTATCTTCTACATAGCTATTCTATTATACAGATATAACTAGACGTACTTATCCCTCGCTTTGGTACTTGAATTCGTTTGGAGCTTCTCTAGTAATATCAATGGAGTCTTTATATTACTATTAGCTTACTCGTATGTTTTTCGATCTTATATTTTTATTATCTTACGTAAATCCGAGTATGAAGTGTTCACTGATAGCTCTTGTTTTCCTCTTTAGAATGGTTCACTTTATAATATCAAAAACACCTTAATTAATTGAAAAAATATTGAAAAAATAGGGAGCACTAATTTCTTAAACTTCACAACACAACGCAACGTTGCCAACCGTGTAAAATAAATATTATACCCTCAATGAAAAATTGGACCGAAAACAATACTCACCTTATCCTAAGAGGATACGAAGTATGAAAAGAAGAAAACAATATTCTGACGTCTACATAACACTCACCTTTTGACCAAGTAAATCTACTCGCACTTCCTTCTTCTTATACTTTATCAGTTATCTTGATAACGTCAACTCCATGTAATCATGACAAGAAAAGTCACAGTACAAAATGCAGTCAAGCTTCGTAAAATATGAAAAATTCAAATCATAATATATTAAATAGGTCTCGTCATTTTTTCCACGAATAAAATGAAAATAAAATTAGATACCTACTGAATAATAAATACATAGAGCGGCAATACGCGGAAATGAAAAGTAAATAGTCATGTGAGTCGTGAAAAGTGAGTAGTAATAGTAATACCTAGTAGTTGCCATAGCGATGAAACAAAATTGTTCAAATTTTAATTTCTAACTTCTACCCGTGTGCAAAAGCTCAAAATTCCAGCCTAGTTAGATTGAGCAGCGCATCTGCCTTGTAAGCGCTAGATCGCTGGTTCAATTCCCGACCGGAGCGGATATTGTCCTGAACGGATGAGGTTCATTTTCGGAACGGCTGGCTTTCTCATATCCTGTCTTCCTTTTACGAAGAAATTGGTCGGCTCTGTCT
>NW_007400975.1:5259-11335 GCF_000475195.1 Diaphorina citri | reverse complement strand
AAAACTAACTACAACAAAAGCTGGTAGTATAAACAAGGTATATTCCATTCCATTCTATTCTATTCTACTTTAGATGTTACCAGGGTGGGGGTTGAACCCGCCTTGTAGGTATCTACTTTAAAAATATACAGTATTTTCTCATTGCCTTGTATAGGTTCCCAATACTTACAGGATTCACCCACCGATTTTTTATCTTAAAAGTGTTCATTCAAATCTGATGAATGACCTAGTTCTCATACATGTTGTAATGTAGTTAAAAACCCTGTTTAGCTTTTCCTCCGTGTCAAATGTGAGCAGGTTCTTGACTGTTGTATCATTGCTATGATTTTCTATGATATATTGTTTGATTCCTGCCCGGGTCTCCGCGTACATTGGACATGTGAGTAAGATATGGGTTAGGTCCTCCTCTTCCCCTCGGTTGCAGATTGAGCAGATCTCCTCAGTGTTCATCACATAACTGCACCTGTTGGTGTAGATTCTAATTTCTTTTCGTGACGCTACTCGCAGATGACTCACCGTTCTGATCCGCTCGATCCTCAAGTCGAAAGTTAGATAGGGTTCCGTCTCCAATCCTGTTGTTATATGCTGATATAGGTCACTATAGCTAGATTGTGAGATTCTTCTTGTGTCTTCTTGTCTTGTTTTTTGTCTGTGTAGTGTTAGTATGGATTCGATTTCTCCTTTGATTTCCTCTGGATTTTCACTGTTGTATAGGTCTTCCCTTCCGATGTTCAAAAGTTCTTCTCTCAGTTGTGCTGCCCAATTATGTCCTGTGGCGAGGGGATTGTAGAACTCTATCCTCTTTAGTTCTTTGAAACAGATCTTCGGGTACCTTTCTTCTGGCATTTGTAGGATTTTTACCCACCATTTTAACATTTTCTCCAGTATATTGGTACTTAATTTGTCCACTCCTGTTTCTCGTCTTACAATATAATTGGGTGTATTTCTGGGCCAGAATAGGTAGGTTTTAAAATAATTAACCTGGGCTTTTTCAAGGATTTCTTGGTATCTGGACCCCCATACTTCTGCCGCGTACAATAAAGTAGACTTCACTATGGCTTGATAGAGTGTCATTTTGTTTTCCCAACTATGGACTCCTGTTTTCGCCCACAGGTTATTAGTGACTGCAGATGCTTTGGCGGCTTTGTTGATTGCGCGCTTAGAGTTTTCGCGGAAGCAGATCTGAGGTGTGAACAAAACTCCAAGATACAGGTATGACGTAACAATTTTAAGTTCTTTGTTATTAAAAAAGAACTTGTAATTTGAGCTTATCCTCCCCTTCCTTCGGAATATCATTACGTTGGTTTTCTCAGTGTTTACCGATAGTTCTTTCTTGTTGCAATAGTCATTGAAGATAGATAGCATTTTTTGGAGTTCAATTTCTGAATTGGCAAGTAGGACCAGATCGTCCGCGTATTTCAAATCTATCAGCTGATTTGCATTGTTAATTTTAATACCTGTTATTCCGTGTGTTTTGAAGTACTCCGTGAGGTCCGAGATAAAGAGGAGAAACAGCAGCGGACTAAGTCCATCCCCCTGCATCAGTCCAATGGTCAGCTTTACTTTTTCTTCCTTTCTATTTTTAGTTCCGTTTTCTGACTCTGCATTTTCTTCCGATTCCTTGTAGTTTTTCACGCTCACTCTTGCCTTGTCGTAGAGGGATTTTATTGTCCTGATAATGTGACTAGAGACCCCTATTTTGTATAGATGATTCCATAGTAGGCTATGTGAAATAGAATCAAAACAGCGACGGAAATCCACGAAGCAAGCAAATACTTTTGATTTTTTCTGTCGCGTGTTGATACATAGTGCCGAATATAATGAGAACAAATTATCCGTACAGCTCCGCCCCTGTCTAAAGCCGGCCTGGCCTTCTTCTATGATATTGAGGTCTTCTGCCCAGGAATAAAGTCTTTGTTGTAGGATATTGGTGAAAGTTTTTGTTATGGTATTGAGAAGGGCGATTCCACGATAATTTGCCGCTTCGGTTTTGACTCCTTTTTTATGAATCATTTGAAATTGTGCTTCCGCCCATTCTTCTGGTACGTTTTCTGAGTCAAAAACTTTATTTAGGGTTGAGCACAAGTATTTAAGCCCTTCCGGCGGAAGGTTCTTGTAAAATTCATAAGTAATACCGTCACAACCGGGGGATTTTTTGTTTTTTGCTTTCTTCAATATTGACAATATTTCGCCTTCACAGATGTCTGTATCTAGTCTAGGGTTTCTAGCATCGTACAGATCTAAGTTGGAGTTCAACTTAGGTGGGTAAATTTCTTTTAAGTACTCAGTCCATTCTTCTTTGGTTAATTCATTGGAATTTTCCTTCTTGACGCGGAACATATTTATTGTTTCCCACAAAGTTTGGTTGTTGTGGCAGTATACGAGTTTTTCTTTGAGTTGTTTATTCTTTTTGGCTTTTGCGTTTTTTATTTCTTCCTTGTATTCTTTTCTCTTTTCAGTATATTCTTCAGGTAAGTTGTTTTCAAAATGTTTGCTCTTGCAGTGTCTCAGCAATTTTCTCAATTCTCTTTTTTTGTTTTTACACTTTTGGTCGAACCATCTATTTTTTTGTTTTGTTCTTTTGTTTTTTGAATGAAACTTCATTCTAAGAATTGACGCAGTGTTAATTATTTTTTTCTTAATATCCTTGTATAGTTTTTCTCCGGTAATCTTTGTTTGTTTGTTTTTATGTTCTATGTTTTGCGTCCACTCTTTAATAATGGTTTGAAATTTTTCTTTCTCGCTTTCTTTCCATTTCATCCAAGTGCTCTCTTTCTTACATTTTCTACTTTTTTCTCTTTCTTGTTGGTCCGAGTGGGTAGTTATCAGCAGTTCTAATGGTAGGTGGTCTGCTCCAGTTGGTAGCTCTAGAACTTTTAGTTTCTTAACCTTGTCTAGGTTGGAGGAGTTTGTGCAGAAATAGTCTATCACACTCTTTGCCTTTCCCCTTATAAATGTGAAACATCCGGGAATGTCTTCAGGAGTTCGGCCATTTAAGATGTGTTGGCCATGGGTCTCTAACAGCCTTGTTAGTTCTCTTCCTCTTTGGTTTATCACGCCGTCCATAGATGTTCTCTCGGGGAGAAGAGTTGAGTTCTCGAAGGTTAGTAAATCTTCTTCTTCTACATCCTGTGGTGATCCTGTTCTTGCATTGAGGTCTCCGAATAATATAATGGAACTGCCAGGATTTTCATGTTCAATTTTGTTGAGGGTGTCGTCTAGTTCTTCCATGCATATCTTCATGTTATAGGAGGGATTCAGATAGAGAGCTGCGAGGATTATTTCTGGCTTGACATTTAATATTCTGATGATTATCCACATATTACCGATTTCCAGTGTTTCTGTTTGAAGTGTTTTATCTATTAGCATTAAAATTCCTCCGCTAGCGTGTCCTCTGGATTTTTCCTTAATTGCCGGGCTGTGAAATGGGTTGTACTTCTCTAAGATTTCACTATCGTTAATTGAGTTTTTAGATGTCGTCCAAGTCTCAATGAGTGTGATGACCTGTGCGTCATGGAAACGTTTTTCTTCGTCTTCTAAAGCATACCAATTTGAGATTCCTTGGCAATTCCATGATATAATTTTGATCTCTTTTTCCTTTAGTTGCTATTGTTTGGTCTTGCTCGAGCTGGGATTATTGACGGGAATTATATTTTCTTCTTTTCCTTGATTTTTGTCTTTTTCTCGTTCTTTGTTGATCTTTTCTTCTTTCTCCCCATTGTTGTTTGGCTTCGATCCAGATTGAATATAACCATTCAAGTTTGCTTGACGCATGGCTAAAACTTTCTTTTTAGTCAATTTGAGTTTCTTTCTCCCCTGATCACTGTTTATACGTACGGATTGAAAGGCAAGGTCAGGTGATGTATTCTGTTTCTTCTTTTTTCCTTCTTCTTTTTCTTCATCTTGGGATTCTTGGGTGTCTACTTCGTTCTCTGATTCAGAAATGTCCATGAGTTCGGGTGGGATTTCTCGATCGTAGCTCGCAACTCTTGTAGTACTTGGTTGAAGTACTGGTTTTCTTTCCACCACCAGTTGATCGTATTTAATAATTGCATGGCGGCCTTCTTTTCTATGTTTGATCATTTCTGGAATCAGCGTTTTTCTTATGTTGATAACTTCAGGTGGGAAGTCCTCCCCAATATAAATACTTGAACCTTTAAGTTTATGTGCATTTTTGAAAATTTCTACTTTTTTATTCCATGATGTTAATCCCATAATAATCGGTCCTTTCCTTTCTTTTCCCACAACCTTCGTAAAGTCAATTTGGTCTTCGGATAATCTAATTCCAAGTTTATCTTGAAATAGTTTTATTACTTGAGCAACTACTTGACTGATTTGGTTAGAACCTTCTTCTATTTTAAAGCCTCGTATTACTATATTTTTTCTCCTTCTTTCTTTCTCGTGGTCTTTTTTCTCTCTTTCATTACCTTCTTTTAGACCTGAAATTTTCTCTTCACATGTATCAACTCTCACCTTGAGCTCTTCTACATCTGCCAAGAGTGGGGCAAGTTTTTCATCTATATTGTCATTTACCTTTTGCGTCTCTTGTGTGATTTTTTCTGAGAGCTTAGACTCTAACTTGCAGACTTCAGTCGTGATCAACTTCCTTGTTCCTCTCATTTCGTCACATATTTTGAGGAGTGTTTCTACTAGTGTCGTCTTTTCCGGAGATTGAGGATCTTGATTTCCATCTTGGTTTTCATTCTCCATGATTTTCTTTTCCAAATCGGAACTCATTCTCTGTAAATTTTTGTAAGAGAATTAGGTAGGTACGTAGTTACTCTAGGCCTAGTTGCTGAGATATATCTTCAAGGCAATTTGGTACCACCAAAAAAACTCAATGTCATCCACTTTGCATACTTTAATAGTTATCAGGGAAATGAATAATGCTGTTATATTGCGTTCGTTTTTAATTTCAAGGCGTTTTATTTGTCGCTCGAACTTTGGAAGTGTGACAGTTTGGTTACATAACAGGTAACCGGGTAAATTGGTTAGGTAAGATATTTAGGGTAAAACAGTGCGTAAGTCTGGCAACCTCTACTCTGTTCTCGGTTGGCGTGAGGGGGGGGAGATATCTATCTCGTGCTTATCTTCTACATAGCTATTCTATTATACAGATATAACTAGACGTACTTATCCCTCGCTTTGGTACTTGAATTCGTTTGGAGCTTCTCTAGTAATATCAATGGAGTCTTTATATTACTATTAGCTTACTCGTATGTTTTTCGATCTTATATTTTTATTATCTTACGTAAATCCGAGTATGAAGTGTTCACTGATAGCTCTTGTTTTCCTCTTTAGAATGGTTCACTTTATAATATCAAAAACACCTTAATTAATTGAAAAAATATTGAAAAAATAGGGAGCACTAATTTCTTAAACTTCACAACACAACGCAACGTTGCCAACCGTGTAAAATAAATATTATACCCTCAATGAAAAATTGGACCGAAAACAATACTCACCTTATCCTAAGAGGATACGAAGTATGAAAAGAAGAAAACAATATTCTGACGTCTACATAACACTCACCTTTTGACCAAGTAAATCTACTCGCACTTCCTTCTTCTTATACTTTATCAGTTATCTTGATAACGTCAACTCCATGTAATCATGACAAGAAAAGTCACAGTACAAAATGCAGTCAAGCTTCGTAAAATATGAAAAATTCAAATCATAATATATTAAATAGGTCTCGTCATTTTTTCCACGAATAAAATGAAAATAAAATTAGATACCTACTGAATAATAAATACATAGAGCGGCAATACGCGGAAATGAAAAGTAAATAGTCATGTGAGTCGTGAAAAGTGAGTAGTAATAGTAATACCTAGTAGTTGCCATAGCGATGAAACAAAATTGTTCAAATTTTAATTTCTAACTTCTACCCGTGTGCAAAAGCTCAAAATTCCAGCCTAGTTAGATTGAGCAGCGCATCTGCCTTGTAAGCGCTAGATCGCTGGTTCAATTCCCGACCGGAGCGGATATTGTCCTGAACGGATGAGGTTCATTTTCGGAACGGCTGGCTTTCTCATATCCTGTCTTCCTTTTACGAAGAAATTGGTCGGCTCTGTCT
>NW_007400975.1:0-2843 GCF_000475195.1 Diaphorina citri | reverse complement strand
ATTTCTTTTTCGTCGCTCTAAGACACTTTTTTCCAGTTCTGCCTGCCAGAGGAAATAAAACAAACGAATTGGTACAACTAAAAATAGAATCTACTGATTAAGACATGCAGTCACTGGCGTAGACGCGAGAAAGAACCACATGACATCGAAAAAAATTAAAAAAGCGGGAATAAACGGCACGTAAACATCTCTAGCCAGCCGTAACCAACGTAAGACGAAGCATCACAATCATGTGTGTAATCTTCATAACCGTGGTGAGTTTGTGTATCTAATAATGCGAATGTACGAAAGAAAGAGGAAATTTGCAAACCCTGTGTTTATTAAGAATACGCTAAAGTTTGGAACTATCCACGGCTCAAGTTGGCTTGAATGTCTTTGATCCGGACGAGAACTGGTGTGTTCAACGTAGATGATGCAACCCGTTGGCCTTGTCCAGAAATGTCTAAAATCCAACTTTACCCAGGACCCAGTGGCTAAAAAAAAAAAAAATACTCATCCGTGTTATCTAGGCATAAGCAAGCCTTAAAGGGATTCTGTAGTCCTCTCAAGACCTTCTTTCTCTCGAAGGCCGGAAGCGCGAATCCAACTCCCGGGTCCCACCATATAAATGCCGATAAGCCTTTCTTTCGTCGGCGTACCGCCCTACGGCCACTGCATAGTTAAGTCAATGAAAACACCAAGTGACAATAGTCGTTTCTTTGTGGAAGACCCCTGAAAGCACAAATTTCAAATGAGCATGACGCAGTATCAGTGGTTTGAAGAGATAATCAGAGGAATTATAAAGAGGCAGTTACACGAGTCAAGATGTGGGCCGAAATCATCGGGCGTGATTGTCAAGAATGATTGCTGTGATTAATTACAAACACATCGGTAGAGATTGACCTTCAGATCTTCTGTACCTACTGAATGACATTTCTACCTATCTATTGTGTTGATCTTGTGAGCGCAAGTCATCCAAGTTGAGAGAGCCATCTGTGAGTGTGAGGGCGCAATTGCATGAATGACCAAAAAAAAAAAAAAAAAATGAAAGAAACTTACATAGACGAAAAGAAAACAAAATTTCCCTTAATAAAAGCAGGTTACACACCTTAGTGATTGACCTTGGCGTGCAATACGACTAGAGATAGATAGACTTAACGATAAAAAAAAAAAGAAAATATGGTTAGATATATAGATATATAATGTTTTATTTTTTTTTTTTTTTTTTTAAATTTACAAATATAACATACATATGGGTTGGCAAATGGTTTAGCTACATATTATAAGGTTTAATTTTTAACTACTAACTACTACTAAAAAACAAAACTAACTACAACAAAAGCTGGTAGTATAAACAAGGTATATTCCATTCCATTCTATTCTATTCTACTTTAGATGTTACCAGGGTGGGGGTTGAACCCGCCTTGTAGGTATCTACTTTAAAAATATACAGTATTTTCTCATTGCCTTGTATAGGTTCCCAATACTTACAGGATTCACCCACCGATTTTTTATCTTAAAAGTGTTCATTCAAATCTGATGAATGACCTAGTTCTCATACATGTTGTAATGTAGTTAAAAACCCTGTTTAGCTTTTCCTCCGTGTCAAATGTGAGCAGGTTCTTGACTGTTGTATCATTGCTATGATTTTCTATGATATATTGTTTGATTCCTGCCCGGGTCTCCGCGTACATTGGACATGTGAGTAAGATATGGGTTAGGTCCTCCTCTTCCCCTCGGTTGCAGATTGAGCAGATCTCCTCAGTGTTCATCACATAACTGCACCTGTTGGTGTAGATTCTAATTTCTTTTCGTGACGCTACTCGCAGATGACTCACCGTTCTGATCCGCTCGATCCTCAAGTCGAAAGTTAGATAGGGTTCCGTCTCCAATCCTGTTGTTATATGCTGATATAGGTCACTATAGCTAGATTGTGAGATTCTTCTTGTGTCTTCTTGTCTTGTTTTTTGTCTGTGTAGTGTTAGTATGGATTCGATTTCTCCTTTGATTTCCTCTGGATTTTCACTGTTGTATAGGTCTTCCCTTCCGATGTTCAAAAGTTCTTCTCTCAGTTGTGCTGCCCAATTATGTCCTGTGGCGAGGGGATTGTAGAACTCTATCCTCTTTAGTTCTTTGAAACAGATCTTCGGGTACCTTTCTTCTGGCATTTGTAGGATTTTTACCCACCATTTTAACATTTTCTCCAGTATATTGGTACTTAATTTGTCCACTCCTGTTTCTCGTCTTACAATATAATTGGGTGTATTTCTGGGCCAGAATAGGTAGGTTTTAAAATAATTAACCTGGGCTTTTTCAAGGATTTCTTGGTATCTGGACCCCCATACTTCTGCCGCGTACAATAAAGTAGACTTCACTATGGCTTGATAGAGTGTCATTTTGTTTTCCCAACTATGGACTCCTGTTTTCGCCCACAGGTTATTAGTGACTGCAGATGCTTTGGCGGCTTTGTTGATTGCGCGCTTAGAGTTTTCGCGGAAGCAGATCTGAGGTGTGAACAAAACTCCAAGATACAGGTATGACGTAACAATTTTAAGTTCTTTGTTATTAAAAAAGAACTTGTAATTTGAGCTTATCCTCCCCTTCCTTCGGAATATCATTACGTTGGTTTTCTCAGTGTTTACCGATAGTTCTTTCTTGTTGCAATAGTCATTGAAGATAGATAGCATTTTTTGGAGTTCAATTTCTGAATTGGCAAGTAGGACCAGATCGTCCGCGTATTTCAAATCTATCAGCTGATTTGCATTGTTAATTTTAATACCTGTTATTCCGTGTGTTTTGAAGTACTCCGTGAGGTCCGAGATAAAGAGGAGAAACAGCAGCGGACTAAGTCCATCCCCCTGCAT
>NW_007400974.1:0-810 GCF_000475195.1 Diaphorina citri | reverse complement strand
TCAGCAAAAATCTCCGAAAGAACCTCCATGGCCTTGAGGGCCAATTACATTATAACCCTTTATGACCTCGCGTGACCTGACGGGCACATGTGAGGATCTTTTGTGAATCAATCAGACGGGTTTAAACCGAACGCGTCTGAGTGTCGAGTGAGGTTAACGAGTCCAAGCAACTAGTATTCCTATTTATATCCCTGCTATTACAAAAATATGGTAGTGACACTAGTGACCATACACATTTGGACTTGAAGGTGTTAGTTTGGACGAAATTGGAGGTTCAATTCCCTCTACTCCATGAGAGAAGAGCAGGGATAGTAAATTGAATAGGTACTATAGTTAGCATGGAATATAGCAATATAGGGACTCGTGAACGTGATGTACCTATAAGCACACAAAGTGTCACAAACTGGTACAGTCTATCATAGATGTTGAAGCAAAAGATTTCCTTTTCCTTTTTAGGCCCTTTAGGCCGCTTTGACACTAAGGACAGTAGGTCGATCGATACCCCTAGGTTATATTAGGTCGAATAGGTTTTCCTGAAAAGGAACAGGGAATGTACAGTTGTACACAGAAACGGAGGTGTGGGGAAAGGGGCAAAATAATTTTGATCAGCTGTTGGTTATCCTTTTATATCCATCAGTTAGGCAACAGTGAACAGAAGTATCAGAACTCACACTCCACAATATATTATACAATTATACCTACATGACGAAAATTGTGAACACTTCAATTATCTGAAACCCTTGCGGTGAACTCATTTCAAATATGATTATCTCGGGAAATCTTACAAGTTCATACTCATATGAAATATGA
>NW_007400973.1:0-810 GCF_000475195.1 Diaphorina citri | reverse complement strand
CGTTTTATATGTACCTACGAATGTACGTTTTGTTATTTTATGATCAAATTTTCTCCTTTGCCATCTATTGGGCAGGTGTTTGCAAGATTTTCTATTTTTCCCTTGAACAAATCATTGCCTTGAGATTCTGGGATTTAAATCCCCCTCACCTAAAACTTTAGCAAAATAGTTACAGGTCTGTACCGACTGAGGACGAAATAGAATAGAATATACCTCATTTATACTGTTAGGATGAAACTAAAAAGTCCCTTTTACCCCCGCAGTCCAAATAAGAAATAGGTAACTCAGGGCCAAAGCTATTTGTCCTCTAGATTAGTCTAGATCTTCTCTAATACACACGTAAATCCATGCAGATCGAGGATTGGGATTGGACTCAATCCTGAGATGATCCTTTTGTAAGTCCTGAATCCGTAGATGTAACTGGCACCAAAACCGCGGTACCAATGCTCGCGGATACATAATTGAAGATACAACAATAACAACATACCTACATATTTGGCAGATACATAAAGATACATTTATTTGAGAATTCATTAGTACCCACATGACCTTGAATGCCTCGAATTTATGACCTTGCTAAAATTTCTTTGATTCTTCCCGAAGAAGAGGAATTTGGACCGCGAGCCGCGACGGTTTGAGAATTTGAAATGGTTCGAATTTCAAACCAGATTTTTGGTTTTTGGCGCGTGGCTTGAGATGAAAGTTGGGTGTGATTGTAATTTATTACGTCCTTGGACATGTTAGTACATATTATTATCCTACTTATTCTAGTTATTAGTTCTTACTTACTTAGTTTCCATTTCTTAATTA
>NW_007400972.1:0-810 GCF_000475195.1 Diaphorina citri | reverse complement strand
TCCTTCTCTCTTCAATTTCGGGACGATAAGACCATAGCAGTTACAGTTCCCTCTGTCAAACCTCTTAAAAAAAAAAATAATGATGGAACATCAAAGTAGTATAGTAGTCAAGTCCTTTTTTTTTCGTTTCCCAAAGCTGCCCGTATAACTGCCAGAAAGTTGATCATTTGCTATAATCGTATTACCTACATATTTGTTTATCTTTATTTTTGAAAGTTCGCATGTTACCTAACGCTATCTGGGGTTGAGTCCCAATAAAGATAAATCGGCGGTAGGTGGACATAAATGTTGACCATGGGTTTCTTTTTGTTACATTGTAAACCGAAATGTGAGAAGAGGAGAGGGAGGGAGGGAGGAAGGCTGGAGAGGGGGGGTGCATTAGGTACTCAGTCAAGTGGAAAAATTTTTGGATCCACAAGTGTAATTCGATTTGTAGAGCCCGGCAGCTGATCTCTGTTTAATATTGACTTAAAGAAACAATAATAACAAATTGACATCCATCATTCACTTAGCGCGCACAGTTTGGGTGATTTATTGACACACAAGCTGTTTTCTATTTGGTAAATTAAATAATTCCAACCCCTCCCCTTCTCCTCATCTTATGAGTACAATAGATATGTATATCTACCTACGTTAGTTCATATACGTATTTAATAGAAAAACTAAAAAGGACCTTGATAAAATGAGGAAGCAATTGGAAAACCTACATAACAATGTAGTAGTTCATTATTAGAAGAATAGATCAGTTGCGCTTACTTGGGTGATGTTTCAAAGTCATAGAGCAGGAAAAATGAGGACCAACGGAATTTT
>NW_007400971.1:0-810 GCF_000475195.1 Diaphorina citri | reverse complement strand
GGGGACAAAAGAAACCAGAAGCTGGTGTTGATGTTGATAGACTTGAGAGCAGCGTGATGATGAGATAACAATCTCACGACACGATAAGCCGCTGATAAGTGATAAGTTGCCGGTGTGAGCGTTCTCACAATGGTTATGTAAATGGTATCCTTACAGTTCACAGGTCTCTGTGCTATTGTTAGTGTGGACATGGTTCATTGCTAGGGATTAACTCATTAACTTCGTTTAGAGAGGCGTTAGAGATGTGAAAGGGGTTTGTAGGCCGATTTGGTGAGAGACTTAGGTTCCTTTCCTCGTATATGGATATCTGACTTGGGTTAACCTACCTCTGAATGGAATGATAATAATTAAGTGCAATGCTTGCTAGTTGTTAGATGTTCACTAGCTTGCTAATTTGGGGGGTAACTACGACTTCAATGAGTTTCATCCTCGGCCTTCCTGTATTTGAGACCATTGCATGTATCGTGCTTCCCTTATCTTCATTCAAGTCGGAGTATTTTACACCTACACCTCGTCACATTTCAAAACGTTACCGAATTAGTCAGCTGTCTCTCAGGTCCCGGACACAGCAATTTGTATTCCTAGGTCAGTATATTATATTGACCGGATATTGCTGTCTCTCATTTGTGAGGCGACTAGTGGACCATGATAAAACGGCCAATGACGTTGCAGAGTGAGAGAGAGATATTAATATTAACACATCACTTAGTGACATGACATGACTGATGGGACAGAGATAGAAAGTAGAAACGGGTCATCACGTCTCAGAGGTATAAATACTGCAGATGTTTGTGTAAGATGTCCATAAGT
>NW_007400970.1:0-810 GCF_000475195.1 Diaphorina citri | reverse complement strand
TTTGAGAAGGGTCCTTAATCTATCTGATGATTCTGATGTAACATGTTAACCGTTAACAACCTGTTGGGATAAGGAGGTAAGTAAGTAATTTGGATGATAGTTGCCTAGATGGTCATAACAATTATCGTTCTATTGATTAGATTTTTTTGTAGAGTTTTGATAGAGTGATAACTATGAACAACTAAGGTTTTACCGTCCCGAAATCGAAGAGAGAAGAAGAACAGGATCGGAGAAAGACAGCCGTTCCGAGAACGAATCCTATCTGTTAAGGATAAGTATGTACACCTAAGGCGGGACTCGAACCCGTGACTTGGCACATATAAGGCAGACATGCTACCAACCAAGCTAGCTAGGCTAATAATAATGAATTGAATACCAGGAAAGCCTTAAATACTTCTACATCTTTCCGATCCTTTGAAGTTATAACATTCAATCAATCATTGATTCTATTAAGTTTACTCTAGTAACCAACTTCACAGATTGAAGATACGGATACTACACAGATTATAAGATACCTAAGTACCTACTACACAGATTATATGATAAGAGTACATCTTGCATCAAGTGCATTTGAGATTGTAATCTTCAATAACCTCATGCAGTCTACGAGACCATTTATCTTTAACGGGTTCGTATCTCGAACGATCCTTTAAAGTTCAAAGAAAAAATAGCTGCATGCATAAAGACTTTCCAGATTTCGAAAAATTCTAAATGAGATTTCGAAATATCTAAATAAGTTTTCGACTTTTATTGATAACTCACAAAGAGTTTTCTAATCTGTGAAACCAATCAATTATGGACAGCTTGGCC
>NW_007400969.1:0-810 GCF_000475195.1 Diaphorina citri | reverse complement strand
GAAACAATGGGAAAAGGTGGGTTTAACTGCTGTTCAATGCAACATACTAATAAGCTAAATGTTAGCTTTGTTTTAAACTTTTAAACATATCCATTCCAATTTTCATAACAAAAATCGAAATATTTTTGTGATTTCATATGAAGTTTTAAAAAGTTCAAATTCTAAATGTTCGCATCTGTCGAGGATTGAAAATTAAAAATTAGTTTCTTTTGAAAATTAAAAAGCGAAAAATGGCTTTTTACTCTGAATTTAATGTGGATTAATTTGATGAAATCAAATTCAATTTTGACTTGAAGTTTAACTTGAGGTTCGAAAGAGTTTAAAAGGAACACCTGTAACTTCACAGAAGTAATCTTCTTATACTAAATTTTATACCCAGAAAAGGAACTTACCAAATCTTACGCAATAATGTTATTATGGTATTTTAAACTCGGGAATGACCCGAACTTACTAAAACTTACATAATGATGTGCCTATGGTATTTTTCACTCGGAAACGACCCGAACTTACTAAAACTTACCCAAATATAGTACTCTGGTGGTTTTCACTCAGAAATAAGCCAATCTCACCAAACCTTACCAAATGATGTTACTATGCCTATTGTCTTTGTACTGTTACGCACTCATACGTCATATTATGCTCAGTTTCTGCAAAAAGTTATGAGATCCCCCCAAAAAATACCACTTCGTGGCATAAAAAAGACCCCGCCAAGTCGTTCCTCCCAAAATAAAGCAAGTGCCACAAAAAATAAACAAAACTCCATCCCACCCCAAAAAAGATTAGAAATCAATTTTGTACCCCGCCTTTTAT
>NW_007400968.1:0-810 GCF_000475195.1 Diaphorina citri | reverse complement strand
AGAAAAAGAAAAACAAGCTAAAGCTGCTAGCACATCTTCCTCGTGAATGTGAGAGAGTACTTGATGGGATTTCTCCTAGCTTTCTCTATTTTTTTTCCCCTCCTCATGTTATTATTATTGTGAATATCCAGGAAAAAAAGAAAAATTACTATTGTGAATATTCAGGAAAAAAGAAAAATAAGTTAAAGCTACCAGCCTTTTCCTTGTGAATATGAGAGAGAACTTGATTCCCCTGTTGATAGACTTTCTCATAACTTTCTCCATTTTTTTTTCTCCCTTTCTCAAATCTCCTTCCCTTCGAATCCCTTCATGTTGTGAACTGTCAACTGTTTCCTCTAAGGTTAGATACAGGAAAGTTTTATTATTTTTGGGTGTTGAACCGCGAATTTTGAAAAAATGTAATGCCATGGCTTACATCTAAGGATGTTTAAAAATACTTGAACATTATTGACCTCTCGTTTTTCTTCCTTGTTCCCTCTGTCCTATCTTCAGTTCATTGATATTTGTGGTGTCTTTAATTTTCCAAGCCAGGCCCAAAATACAGACATTTTTGAAGAAAACAGCCAAATAAGTGGTGTACAAAATGGACAAAAATAAATCGGAATAGAAAAATTATTTTCATTTTCGGGAATCGAACCCGAAAAAACTGTTGGTTCTAATCTAATGGTGATTGATTTTTATGTATTAACTTTTAATTAAATAATTGTTCTAATAAATAAATAAATAAATAATCGAGGTCAAAACTTCTTTTGTACACAAAACTCTTGGTTGTATTTTTTTTTTTTTTTTTTTCCAAAGAAAGTCTGGCTG
>NW_007400967.1:0-810 GCF_000475195.1 Diaphorina citri | reverse complement strand
AGGATTCCCAGAAACGAGACTACCCGATGATAGGTATATCAGTTATTTAACTAACGTCCTCCACTATATCTATCATATGACTTTATTATTAGGCTAGGAAAATTCAAAAGCAGCAAAATGCTGACTTGTTTTTCTCTCTCCTCCATTCGTTTGTTACTTCCCTTCCTTACCTCTCTCCCTTCTCCCTGTCCTTGCCTGTGCTTGTGTTGTGTGACTTGTGTGTTCATATGAAAATGACAAATGTGGAAAGGTTAATTAATTGGAAAATGACTGGAACATGTGTTCTCTGCCATATGATTAATGGAGATGTTGTTCTGAACTCATCGGGGCGAGAAACCTTGAGATCAGAAAGACTTGTAATGGGACTTGATGTGTTTCTGGTGACATATGTTTTCTGGAGGACTGAAATTGAACTGTGCCAACTTTGTACTTTTGTTATTAACACATTGTGCTTTAAATCAAACGGAAAATCGAAGTCATGGATTTTTTATTTGGGGTGAAGCTGAAAGCCTTTTCACAATTTTTCGGGCCCCCATGTGATTTACCCTAATAATATGTCCTCAAAGAGACCCTCTCTCTTCTGTCTGAAAACAACCAAAAAGGATCAATAGGATAGACGATAGGACATAATATTATTATGTACGAGTTTGTATAATTTTGGGAATTGATCTATTGGCCTCTAAGCTCTAAGTACCTACGTACATCTACTCATCTACTTGAAAATATTATTCCCTTTTGATGGCATTCTTCAGGGTAGCCTTGAACCCTAATTTCCCAAAACATCCTGTATCACCTACATAATCACCTCCT
>NW_007400966.1:0-810 GCF_000475195.1 Diaphorina citri | reverse complement strand
ACGGTTAGGGATATTGTAAAAGTTTGACTATAAGAACAAGATCACCCAAAATAAGCATCATTCAACAGGATAAGGAAACTCGTGTGATGTTCACACCAGATTTTTTGTATCGAAACCTCAAGAGATAGGTAAATATACATTGGTAGGTATTATAAGTATTTACCTCGATAGATAGACATTAGTCGGTGTATATCATTTGCGATCATTACTATGCAATGCACTATGCAGCTGATTTGAGTATCAGGCTATAAGAACAAGAACACCCAAAATAAGCATCATTCAATAGGATAAGGAAAGTCGTGTGATGTTCACACCAGATTTTTTTTTTTTTGTATCGAAACCTCAAGAGATAGGTACCATGCCTAACATCTCACGGATACGGAAAGAAAACTAATAAAACCTTTTCTTCTGATAGACTGATGGTGCACGTCGCTTTTATAAAAACCATAGTACAAAGCTTTTAAAAGTCAATCATATAGCTAACTACAGAAAATACAACATGTAGAAGCACTATACAGGGTACCCCTTGTAGGTACCTATATTATAGTGTGACCTAATTTACTTTCCCTTTGTTCTTTGTTGATTGAACTACTCTTGATTGCAAAAAAAGTCCAGACAGATTGACTTTAGAACTTTGTCAATCTCAACAATTTTCTCATTAATAAAATACAGAGCTAACTAGAAAACCTAAGATAGTATGTGGAACACAAGAACATGAGCTTTTTATTATCATTATTTATTTTTTTTTTTACCATAAAACATTGGAAATATCTATACTTATTTTAAAATATTCAAAAAAAGGCTGTCAGA
>NW_007400965.1:0-810 GCF_000475195.1 Diaphorina citri | reverse complement strand
TAAATTTAATAGACTTTACCTTCATGTTTGATTCGACTTTAATAGACTTTTGATTATACCGCCTGATGGTAGGTGAGGGAGATTTTTAGCCTTTGAAGCAGCCGGAATTGAAGCAAAGTGATTTGTAATAGGTTTTTTGAGCGGGAAATTGCTATAGGGGTGGGTTTAGACTTAGGAACAGGATCAGTTTATTAGGTACGAGGCAGTGATTATTTTTAGGCCCTGTAGTTGGGTGTTGGGTAACTTTACCTTCATGTTTGATTCGACTTTAATAGACTTTTGATTATACCGCCTGATGGTAGGTGAGGTAGATTTTTAGCCTTTGAAGCAAAGTGATTTGTAATGGGTTTTTTGAGCGGGAAATTGCTATAGGGGTGGGTTTAGACTTAGGAATAGGATCAGTTTAGGTACGAAGCAATGATTTTTTTAGGCCCTGTAGGTGGGTGTTGGGTAGGTATCAAGAGATCAAGAATATGTTGGAAAGAGGTTGAGAGATATGGAAGTTGGAGGTAAGAGAGACAGGGGAAGACCAAGAATGAGATTTATGAACAAAGTGAAACAGGATTTGAAAGAGAAGAAGTTGGAAGTTAGCCACGCCCAAAACCGAGGCGCATGGAAGAGGTTGATTCAAAACGTCGACCCCACTTGAGTGGGAAAAGACGCAGTAAAAGAAGAAGAAGAAGAAGAAGAAGAAGAAGAAGAAGAAGAAGAAGTTGGGTGTTGGGTAGGTACGTACACTCAGAGAAAAAATGGGATGTTTGCAGCCCAAATTGGGCTATTTGCACTCCAGTTTCGGGACTGAGTGCCAGA
>NW_007400964.1:0-810 GCF_000475195.1 Diaphorina citri | reverse complement strand
GTACCCTTTCTTAATAAGGACAGCTTTCATGAAGGGTGTCAGCAAAATCTTCAGTACTACCATGATACATTGATACAAGGTCAACTTTGAAAGTGGTCCTCCGAAAAGTTCGATATCCTTGACTGACTCTGACCAGATGGGTTGCCAGATGGACTTTGTAGCCCATTATAAGCTTCCAAATATGGAAGTTTATGTGCAAGACGTATATTTTAAAACTTTTTTTCTTTTTCGTTTTTGGTAATTTGTACATCATTAGAGGCTAATTTATTATTGAATACGAATGTAATTATACGATGCCGTAATATTTTGAGATCATCAGACACACGGTAAGTGATTCTACGTATATGTTATATGGTGAGGATAAGGATAAATGATTAACCTGTTGAAGAACTAAACCTTAAACGGTATACACGTTTTTCAGCAAAAAAGAAAAAAAAAAAGTTGGGGAGCTTGAATTTTTGGTATCAAAGTGGTTTTTAGACTTCTATATCATTGGTCTATGCCGTCTACGGACCTTTCCTGTTTGTGTATGGTTGGACCTTTCTTCCCCTGTTAGATCAGTTGTAAGTTGCATCTTTCTGTGGTCTTCTCTAGAGTTTCTCGTTTCGATAGTGTCTTCCGAGGTTTGATTTAATTGTGTCCTCCAAACACTCCGCAAAATACACTCATACATCCATACAAGATGAGTGAAGACACATGGTTTCCCAATTCTTCTCGTACGGGTAATTTAACTCCCAACACGTTGTAGTTCATCAAACACCTGACGTCCTGACATCACATTACATGCCATTCACCATTCCGAAACCACTT
>NW_007400963.1:0-810 GCF_000475195.1 Diaphorina citri | reverse complement strand
GGGTCTAGCGCGCATGGCACCACGCATGCGCGGTGCACTTCGGTAGATATCTTCCTCACTGACCTCCAGCGGATGTATAAGGTTCTCCTTTTCACGTCTGTAATTAGGAAAGACGATAGAGTTGGGCAGTTGGGAGAGGGAAGAAAACGGGAGTTTTAGTTGTTTCAAGCACTTGCTTATGTAATTAAAACAGAAATAAATAGAGACTCCTCAGCCCTAAACTTCATGGGGCCAGTATATACTAGTAGCATGAGATTTCCCAGATGGTCACCCATCAAACATGAAGTCGTAATATTTGGACATTATAAGATTGACTTGACGTGTACCTAATACAAAATAGTCAACTAAGTAGAAAGAGCCTAAAACTTACAATGCTCTTTCGCCAGCTGGACACATTTCCATGCAGGTTCCTCGGACGAAGCTTCCAAAAGATACTTCCTCAGAAGTAAAATTTTCCAAAGAATTGCTCATAGCTCTCTCACTAGAATAATCCTAGGTACGGAGAGTTTTCTTTTGGAGTGATTGGATTGAAAAGGGTGAAATCCTCTGTGTCTCCTTGTATTGATCATAGAATTAGTCCGTAGTCAGTGGTTAATGGCTTGCGAATGATGACAGCAACCTAAAATCAAAGGAATCCTCAATTAAATACTTGAAAATTTTCTTATAAAATTACTTATACATAATCATTTTCAGGTACCTAATTACCCACTAGGTATTTACTTCTCAAGGTTTCAAGGTAAAACAAAACCTAGGTTCAATTCAAGATGAGTACATTGAGTATACCCGCAGGCAATACCATGTGACACGACT
>NW_007400962.1:0-810 GCF_000475195.1 Diaphorina citri | reverse complement strand
AAGATGATAGTAGATGAAAATGGGGGACGGAGCAGACCCAAGAAGAGGTGGAAAAACTGCGTAATTCAATATCTACTGGAAAAGAACGCGAGATGAATTGCACAACAGGGCTGACTGGAAAAGGCTGGCGAAAAACGCCGGAACTGTAACTGCTAAGGTCTCATCGTCCCGAAATCGAAGAGAGAAGGAACACAGGACAGGAGGAAAGCCAACCGTTCCGAGAACGAACACTATCCCATCAGGATAAAATCCGCCCCGGGCGGGAATCGAACCCGCGGCCTAGCGCTTACAAGGCAGACGCGCCACCAACCAAGCTAACTAGGCTGGCTTTTAAGAGGTTTGATAGAAGGAACTGTCACTGCTAAGGTCTCATCGTTCCGAAAGCGAAGGAAGATAGGATAGGAGAAAGCCCAGCTAGCTATGCTGGAGGAAGGTATGTTAGGTATGTAGCCTGTCACTGAATGGGAGGTAAAACTCTCACCACTATAAACCTTAGCATTAGCAGTTAGGTATGAAGTGACCTTAAACCCGTTGAGAAAAAATTTTCTACTCGATTATTTTCCAACTCGAGTGGAAATTAATCGAGTTGAACTAAGGAAAGTAAAAGTTGTCCATGCCTATCTGGAAAAAGGGACAGTTTGGTCAGAAATTTTTTTTCGGCCCGCCTGGTATTCGAACCCAGCACCTCCAGTTTGATAACGAGATTTTTTGATACTCACAATTTACACTGCTTCTCCTCCAAGGAAGATTCAGACATGTCTGCTATTTGGTCTTCACTGTCTGCCATTCTGATCTTGTTTTCTTCCTTTC
>NW_007400961.1:0-810 GCF_000475195.1 Diaphorina citri | reverse complement strand
AAAAAAAGAGGAGGAATACGAGATGATGATGTGGAATTAAAGAAAGAAAAAAAAAAGAAGTACATAAGCTAAACAGAAAAAAAATACAAGCAATAACGTGGGGAGATTGAAGAGAAAAAACACACGGGGGAGAATAGCGAAACGGAGGGCTAACAGGACGAAGCAAACATGGAAGAAGAAGAAGAAGAAGAAGAAGATGGAGAAGAAGAGGAGAAGGCGGAAGGAGAAGAGACAAGAAAGGGAGAAGAGTCAAGGGAAACGGCAAAGATAGACGATAGAAACTCACAGCGGGACTTGAAGTGGAGAGAAGTTAATCTAGTGGAAGGGAAAAGCTTTCACAAAGTTGTTGCTGATATTTATTTTTCCTCCCCAGTCAACTAGTCAGCATAAAGTAGTCAGTCAGCATGTCACTAGCACAAACAGATTTGCCGTCATGGAAGCTAATGAGGTCAGTCAGCAGAAATGATTCGCAGAAATAATGCGAATGAAAATTAGTACGAATAGTAGGTGGGTCGATTCATCTTTCTCTTTAACAGTCAGTCAGCATGTTAAAACAACGAATACCATGGAGAGAAACTGATTAGGTTTTTCAGTGAATCACCAGTAGAAACGAAGTGAATGAAAAGAAGAGCAGATATTAGAAAAATCCAGCTTCTTAATTTATTATTTAACACTTTAGTTAGCGTATCAAAACAAGAGAATCCTCCCATAAGGATAAACTCATTATACGATTCAGCAGATATGATAAGTGTATGGAATCAAGACAATGTAATGGCAGCTAACAAAGATATTAGGACTGAATCCGCTGAA
>NW_007400960.1:0-810 GCF_000475195.1 Diaphorina citri | reverse complement strand
CCTTTTCTTCTTCTTCTTCTTCTTCGCCTTTTCCCGTGTACAGACGGGATCAGCCTCTCACAGCCCTAACTGGGGTGATTGCTTTGGGCTGACATTTGGTTTTGGCTACAAATTTTACGAGTGGATGCCCTTCTCTCTCAACCTTTGCTATTTTTTTAGCAAGAGAAATTCAGTTCCTTCTAATAAACCTACAAAAAAAAATGATCTTAGTCTTGTATGCATCTTAGAGAAATTCAGTTCCTGCTATTAAACCAAAAAAAAGTGATCTCAGTCTTATATGCATCTTAAAAAGTTTTTTACCTTCTCTAGAAGTGTTTTCAGTGCGGACTCCGCGCTAGCACGTCCCGATATCTCGTTGATTTGATCCTCCAGTTCAAAAGCTCCCATGTTCTCCAGATCTGCTAGTGTGAGGGAACGCATATCTAGCTTCTGGTCTAGAAGAGCTTCTATCTGGTCCCAGTGACGTTCCTCTAGTGATGGGTTGCGAAGTGCTGAGATTACCGAGAGCTGTGGAGAGAGAAGTGGGAGAAACGGTTAATTTAGGTCGAGTGGATTGGAATCTTTCACATGTCTTTAGGCGTATGTAGTTTCACTTTGCCCTTGAGATCAATTTAATTTGAAGAAACCATTTAGATACTGATGAAATTTGTAATTCCAGCAAGGTAAAATTCTGAGAGCTCACAAAAGATGGGAGATAAAAAAAGTAAAAAAAAGAAGAAGATAATTATCTAGTTTATACTTTGGACTTAACTTGGACTCGAACCACCAACCTCCAGATCACTGCCCAAGTAGACTAGTGAGGTTATCTTT
>NW_007400959.1:0-810 GCF_000475195.1 Diaphorina citri | reverse complement strand
GATATGCAACATAGCTTTTCCCAACTCGAAACACAACGCATTTCTTTAGCCGACAGGAAAATTTGCCCCGCCCATTGATGGTGGAAAGAGTAGACAGAATGGTATCCCAGGAACTTGAAGACAACTCGACCCAATCATGAAACCGTTGAGATGACTTTATAAACTGAAACTCTGGAGGCACACCGGTGTTAGATTGATCAAACTAAAGAATGCATACTACTTCACCCAAGAGATTTTACCAGCAGCAACAACAGCTGGAATCTTTTTAACAAAGATCAACATACAAACTGGTTTCAATTTTTCCACGCTAGACCCTAATGACCACGTTGTATCTACTCGACTGATTCTGAATAGCTGTAGAGACCTTGATATGGCTGATATTAATGCACTCCTTGCAATATCTGATAACTCAATAACTCAACACCACTTTGCTCTAGTAACTCACTAGCTATCAGCAAGTTACTGTTAAATAGAATGAACCATTCAGCAAGTTATTGTTAACTAGAATGAACCACCAGCAAGTTACTGGTAAATTATAGTAATGGGCTCTACAAATTCTAGTCACTCAATGTCTCATTCAGTTTTAATGGGCTCTCGTCCTATGGCTTTATGTCTCATTCTTTTTCTTCTTCTTCTTCTTCTTCTTCTTCTTCCTTTTTTTATTTTTTGCCATCTTTTCCTTCTCTATTTTCCCCTATTCTTTCTTCAGTTCCATATTTTTTTCTTCTTCTATATTGTTATTTCTTTTAATTTATTATGTTATGGCTGTCCATGTATTGTAAATAAATATACTTGAGTATTTTGTTGAAA
>NW_007400958.1:0-810 GCF_000475195.1 Diaphorina citri | reverse complement strand
GGTTAAGGAACCTATTTTTGGTTAAGGCAGCCGACAATGGTCTATATCGACTGGAAACCCTTGAAAAATGGCTAAGTTCTCAGAGGATTTTTGTGGAATGGAGGAAAATCACGTTAAAATAATAAGAAAACACCTGTAAAGTACAGGGATCTTCGGATCCAAGGGTTAAGACATCTGTGCAAGATAAGGTTTCGTAGATCACTAGATTAAGAACTTCGCTAGTATGTTAAGTAATAAGAAAACACCTGTAAAGTACAGGGATCTTCGGATCCAAGGGTTAAGACATCTGTGCAAGATAAGGTTTCGTAGATCACTAGATATTAAGAACTTCGCTAGTATGTTAACTTTTCTTACGAGCTGTGGAATTAAGTGGAAATCACTCGTATATAAAGTCTATAATAATCTAATAACAGACGGTTTTATCAACGACCAGTTAGCGAAATAACCATAACCATTGCTAACAACGTGAGCACATTTAATTTTATTTAGGTATTTATATAAAATAAAATTACGAATTTAATTAATTCCACTATTATCGTTATTGGAAATTGGAACCCATAACTTTGAGTGAAAAAATTTACTAGATGCTGCAATATTACGGTAGTAACATTAGATGCTAATAATGTCAACGTCCTAGTTTTTAAAGACTGGTCTGGTGCTGATGTAACGAGGATGGCAACAAATGCCGTTGTCGCTGGAACGGGAAAAGGAAAAAAGAAGAAGAAAGAGGAGAAGGAAAAGGACAAGCAAAAGAAGAAAGAGGAGGAGGAGGAGAAGAAGGAGGAGGAGGAGAAGAAGAAGGAAGAAGAG
>NW_007400957.1:0-810 GCF_000475195.1 Diaphorina citri | reverse complement strand
AATTAAAAGAAGAAGAATGGCAAAGAACTTTCCAATTTTGTTCACCAAGTTATTTCTGTAGTTCTGTGCATAAAGTTCTGGGATTCAGTGAGTTTATTCAGAATTATATTGAACAAACACCTAAAATAGATGAAAGGTCTGTGTCTGGGATTCAATACGGTATTTCGATCTAATTCGTCCAAATTCAAAATTCTGCTTTTCCATTGGCTATTACATTTGTAAGATACTTTTCCATACTTTGGTGATTTGAGGCACTGGTGGGAGACAAAATGAAGAGACCATGGTGTCATAAGGTCAATGACAGAGTAGCAGAGAGTATACCTATTTTGGATTTATGAAATAATAAAACATCTGGTCTGCTAGGTACGAATGCGAAAACCTATCAGATGAAAGTTCAATAAAGGTCTACGGTCGTGCCTGAGAGAAGAATACGAGAATTGAGTAGGAGTTGGAGGGTATTATTGTATATGAACTTGGTTAAATATTTATGCAAGGAACTTATCATGAACTGAAAAGTATGCAGATAATATTGAAATGAGAAATATGGGTGAAAGTACATACATAAGAATATTATGTACATTTGTAATTTGTAGATAAGTACATAGGTAGTTTAGGAAGAACCATTTGAAAATTCGCTCGAAACCCCGATTCTAACGAAAAAATTGGACCCTGAGAGCTCTATTACTGAGACTATTACGGGTAGCCCTATCATTTCACCGGTTATTCGTATAAAACCGAGAGTAGAGGGCCCATACCCCCTATGGCCCATTTTAAATTTCGCGCGAAACCCCGATTCTGCGAAAACGAACG
>NW_007400956.1:0-810 GCF_000475195.1 Diaphorina citri | reverse complement strand
TTGTGTGTAAATAATGTTTTGTACAGTTAAATAGAAATTTGGTGTAAAGATTTGAAAATAATGGTTTATTTTTTGTTTAATACATTTCTTTTGGGGGGTTTCCAAGTTCAAATGAGGGGTATAGGTACCCTTCTTTGTACTTTTGTTTTGTAAAGTAATTTTTATTGTAAATAATGTTTCTGTTCATGTTTTTTTTATTTAAATTAGGTAATTGTCGTCTTAACTTGGATTGTTGAAAATGAAAACATTGTGACTGTTTTTGTTGAAAATAAAGTGAAGAAAGTGGACCGAAAAACATCCCCAATGAAGAAGGTTAAAAAATTAGAAATTACTTTCCTTCCTATAGGATAAGGAAAGTAAAAAATAAACAAGGCTTTCGAATTTTTTTCAAGTTGCCAAAAATTCGTAAATAGGGTTGCTCGATGTCACCAAGGCCATCGCGTCAAAAGAGTACCAAGTGACGCGACGTTTTATAACACGACGCGACGTTCAAGATAACGGTATTGTCGTTAGGCAGCAGCTAGAATCTAGAAATACCCTATAGGATAAGGAAAGTAAAAAATAAACAAGGCTTTCGAATTTTTTTCAAGTTGCCAAAAATTCGTAAATAGGGTTGCTCGATGTCAACAAAGCCGTCGCGTCAAAAGAGTACCAAGTGACACGACGTTTTATAACACGACGCGACGTTCAAGATAACGTTATTGTCGTTAGGCAGCAGCTAGAATCTAGAAATAGTTCTGAAAATTGGTTTGAAGCTCAAAGATAATTTAGTCATCCACTTTTTTAATATTACGGAATGTATGAATTGTA
>NW_007400955.1:0-810 GCF_000475195.1 Diaphorina citri | reverse complement strand
TTCCTCTCCTTAGAATCCTCTACCACTTTCCCTGTGGAAACTCAACTTTCTTCCGAGGAAAATTTGGTGAACAATCGCTCACAGCGAAGCTTGAGAATTTATGGAAATTATTTCAAACTTGGAACAACTTTTCCTCCGCCTTCTAATGACTTACTCGTATTTGTAGGGAAATGCTTCGTGGCATAGTTTTCACTCCTGTTGGGTATTGGAAAGTTTTCCAGTAGTTCCTAGGTGCTTACTTATACTACGATAGTACGTACATACCTACCTACCTACCTACCAACCTACCTACCTACCTACCTATTGAGGAGCAAATTACCAACTTCAACTAGGTTCTTGAAAGTTCAATTTTTTTTAATATTTTGAGTCACTTTCAAGTTGTGTGTTTTGAAATTTCATTTCCTCTTGAGGACCTTCAAGTCGAGACTTAAACAGATCTATAGCTCTACAGTAAAATTCTCCCATGAATCACTTCAAAGTGGAAATTATTGAAGAATAGTGAACGATGATTATATCAAACATTGAGAGGAGACAAATCCCAATTACGACTGTCTACTGGTATTTTCCTATTCAAAAAATATATCAAATGACCTTTGATCCCATAACTCGGTTCTTCAGATGTCAAAGAGAATCAGATAAACCGATTTTCTAGTCGAAATCTAATGAATCCGAAATGATGAGTCCAATAAGTCAATCGAACATACCCATTGAAGTAAACAATAACAACACTTCTGCACATCAATGAACATACCTGACAGATATTTCTCAGAACTCTCTATGAGCAATAGGGTGATTAGGGCAAGAAAAATG
>NW_007400954.1:0-810 GCF_000475195.1 Diaphorina citri | reverse complement strand
TCACATACGTATAAGTATAAAGCTTTTATTTATGCTGTCGAAGTAGTACAGTTAAGTCCCATTATAATTATAAAAAAAGTAGAAACAGTTGGGTTCAAGAGTTTACTCTTCATAATTATTATTGCTTGAAAAGGACTTAAAGGTGTGTCCACAAATAGTCGTCTGGACATCGATCGACTTCGACTGACACGTCCACACTGCCTCGACATTCTCGCCAACATAGATTTTCTTCGTCAATCAACGGCCGGTTGACTATATTTGGACACACCTTGAGAGTCCATTTACACCAGCAATCAGTTGTCTCTCAAGACCTACATGTTAGCAGATTCAAAGGATACATACAAACACTGTGTGAGGCCATTACATGATTCGAGGATACAGTCACTCCTCCAGACATAATTAGACATAAGATTAAGAGGCTACATACCCACATACAAGACTCGTCGAGATAGTATATGTTACAAGTCTCGAGACATATACCTGTGTGAGGCCATTACATGATTCCAGGATATAGTCGGTACAGTCACTCCTCAAGACACAGTTATACACATAAGATTCAGAGGCTACATACCCACATACAAGACTCGTCGAGATAGTATATGTTACAAGTCTCGAGACATATACCTGTGTGAGGCCATTACATGATTCCAGGATATAGTCGGTACAGTCACTCCTCAAGACACAGTTATACACATAAGATTCAGAGGCTACATACCCACATACAAGACTCGTCGAGATAGTATATATTACAGTCACTTCCCCGGGGTTACTAGCAACATCCACCGGCCATACCGCCACGATCCGGTTTCT
>NW_007400953.1:0-810 GCF_000475195.1 Diaphorina citri | reverse complement strand
AACGAAGAATCCATAAATGAAGCCCTCCAGTTTCTTAAGAGAAACAATTACCTGAAAAACTTGTAACACTTTTTTTTTCTCCACACATGGCCGTGATGCTTAGCGTGTAATCAAATAAATAAATAAATAAAAACAATTACCTGAAAAACTTGTAACACTTTTTTTTTCTCCACACATGGCCGTGATGCTTAGCGTGTAATCAAATAAATAAATAAATAATTTTATTACCTACTATGTAGAGTATTGTAGAGTAAAATAATTTATTTAATTTTGACATCCTTTGTAAATACTTTTTTACTTAAGTTATATATAAAGTATCCATTTTTATATATAACTTAAGTAAAGAAGTACCGATTTCTTCATCATCTGTCACAATGAATGAGCCTTCTTTGGGGACTCTCACTACAACGCCAACGTCGCTAACCCAAACAACTATAGCCATGACTCAGCACTTACCTTCCATTTGTGAATTTGCCCCACCTCAACTTCCAACTGTGGTAGTGACACCATCTCAGCCTGCAACTCCCGTGGCTCAACAGACTTCATTGACTTCGTACGTTCGCCAGCTTCAATTTGAGACTTACGGAACGCCCGTGCCAGGGCCTAACACGCCACATGATTCATTCTTGTAAACGCGACTTATTGTACGTTCGCCAGCTTCAATTTGAGACTTACGGAACGCCCGTGCCAGGGCCTAACACGCCACATGATTCATTCTTGTAAACGCGACTTTTACTCGTATTTATGAACAAGAATGATCGTTCTTAGATCAGTCTCAAGTCAAAATTGACCAATCAAATGCCTTGAGAC
>NW_007400952.1:0-810 GCF_000475195.1 Diaphorina citri | reverse complement strand
GACCACTGTCAGTTACTAAATGAACATTGAATAGAAAATTAGGAACTATAGGTAATAAATAAATACCTACTTGTATCACTTTCCCCTATCACACCTCACCAAGCACTAACTGTAACATGTTTTGACACCCTCCCATTATTTACTAAGCACTAACTGTAACATGTTTTGACACCCTCCCATTATTTACTAAGCACTAACTGTAACATGTTTTGACACCCTCCCATTATCTACTAAGCACTAACTGTAACGTGTTTTGACACCCTCCCATTATTAATTTACTAAGCACTAACTGTAACATGTTTTGACACCCTCCCATTATTTACCAAGCACTAACTGTAACATGTTTTGACACCCTCCCATTATCTACTAAGCACTAACTGTAACGTGTTTTGACACCCTCCCATTATCTACTAAGCACTAACTGTAACATGTTTTGACACCCTCCCATTATTTACTAAGCACCAACTGTAACATATTTTGACACCCTCCCATTATTTACCAAGCACTAACTGTAACATGTTTTGACACCCTCCCATTATTTACCAAGCACTAACTGTAACATGTTTTGACACCCTCCCATTATTTACTAAGCACTAACTGTAACATGTTTTGACACCCTCCCATTATTTTATTTAAGTCTCGTCAACCCTCAGGTAGAAGAAAAGCAAGATGCTTGTCTTAACGCTTCATGTTCTTTACAGGGAACTATTTTTTCACTTTGTTTCATTTACAAGCTTTTTACTTTCCTTATCCTATAGGAAGGAAAGTAATGTAATCGGGTCAAATTTTCGATGGTCAGTTTTTAGTGTC
>NW_007400951.1:9236-10412 GCF_000475195.1 Diaphorina citri | reverse complement strand
GAGCTTTGCACATGACGCTCAAATTCTGGAGAAACTCCGTGACATGAAGTCGGAAATGAGTTCCATCAACACGGGCCTAGCCGCTTTCCGTAGTCCCCCGCCTAACCTGCCGCAGAGTATGACTAGTACCCCGTCTCGACTAGGTAAGTATATAAGTGTAAGTAGTGTTTTATTTAGATTTTCAGCTTAGAACAAGTTGTTCCATTACTAAAACGTAGACCTTCACTTCGTTCGGTCAATTATTCCTGCATATCGAGGTCTGGAACTTGTTCGCGTATCATGGGAAGCAAATTCACAATTCACAGCACATCAATATCTGTCAAACTCTCATGAAAGTCAATGGTCACCACCTTCGTGTTGCAAGAAAAAAGTTGATTTTTTTTTTTAGTTTAGGCGTTCAAACGCAATTTTATTAATGATAATAACAAATACATTGCAATTACATGAACAAAGGTATATAAAGATAATAAGAATTATTTACATAAACGTATAATATGTAATAAATGCGTGTCATTCCTGTCTTAATACACTACGCTAAATTTTATGACCCAACTTGGACTCGAACCATCAACCTGTATATTCAGAGTCCACCACTACATCATTGAGGAACGGCTTTCTTTTCCTGTCCTTCGCACTTTGATTTCGGGATGATAAAACCTCCGGTCAGAGTTTCCTCTATCAAACCTCGTCAGAAACAATGTTCTTCTTTTACTGCACCTTTTTCTTGGGGTCACGCTTCAAAAATAATAATACATAATCTTATATTATAAGAACAAGATCCATTCACATTTCATAGTTCACACACTGATCGCTCTATCTCGAGAACCACAACACCTAGAAAGCTGAAATTTGGTAGGAATATTCCTTTTATGGTCTAGGTGTGCAATAAGAAAGGATTTTGCGAAAATCTAAACCGATCCTGAGATAGGTATGATCAATTTTTCATCGCTAAAATCTCCATAAGAAATACACAGAAAGCAGAGTCTGCGGGAGAGAAAACTTTTCCTCGCTCGCCTAAATTTGAGTTTCGTTTATGTTTTTAGTTTGATAAAAATACAAGTTCGGCCATGCCTTTTCCACAAGCTTGGCCATGCCTCGGGATGAACTAGCGGGATTCCGGAGCGAAGCGACGGAATTCAGCTAGTAATATAATATGAGTGGGAATCTTCTTATATT
>NW_007400951.1:0-1298 GCF_000475195.1 Diaphorina citri | reverse complement strand
AGTATAGGTCAATCAGTATTTTAAAGTCACTCAAATAATTCTGTCTTACTGTGCGTAAAATAAAAATGTATATAGATGCAAAACATTTATTAAGAATAATAGAAATATTGGAAACAGTACATTAACGTTACATAAACCATAACTAGTAATTCTTTTATAACCAAACTTGCGCATTTTTATTATTATTATTATTATTATTATTATTAAGGAAAAAGCAACCAATGTTCAAGGTTGAACTAGATCGGTTTTCCCGCTCTTCCGCCTATCTACCCTTGTATTCTTGAGGAAGCGCAACCAATGACCAACCGATATTACCTTGTTAACAAGATTGACTTTTTAGATTTAATTTCTGTCCTGACTATATGACATATACTGTAGGGACTGTCTTCGGCCCAGTCGCTTCCCAATAAAAGGAGGATTTAAAGGCAGCCTTTCATGTAGAGAAAAGTATGTGGAGGAACTTAACCCACGCGTCTCAACCCCGTATAGTCGACGGACGCCGCCTGTGCCCTACGTCCATAACTTACACTCACATTCAACACACATAGCACCTCTGTGGGGATCGAGGGAGCGAGGATTCCATCAACCTGTATATTCAGAGTCCACCACTACACCACTGAGGAACGGCTTTCTTTCCCTGTCCTTCGCACTTTGATTTCGGGACGACAAAACCTCCGGTTAGAGTTTCCTCTATCAAACCTCGTCAGAAATAATGTTCTTCTTTTACTGCACCTTTTTCTAATCTTCTTTGGGGTCACTCTTCAAAAATAATAATACATAATAATAATAATAATATAAAAAAAATCTGATTATTCTTACTTGTTTTCTTTCAGGTCTAGGCGGTCGTAAGGCGAGTCTGAACAGGGTCCGCGAGTCACCGGGGGATGAGAGTACGGAGTCCTCGCAGGAGAACCTAGTGACCTATGGGACCCCGGGAAGTGCTCTAGGCAGTGCCCTAGGCAGCCTGGATGAGCTGGACACGAGTGCTGTGATAGACACTAATGCTGCACCTGGAGGTAAGAGTTTGACCTATGGGGGGAGTGCCCTAGGCAGTCTGGATGAACTGGACACAAGTGCTGTGATAGACACTAATGCTGCACCTGTAGGTAATTCCATTTTATATATTGACGATTTGTCTAAAAAAGGGAGCAAAGGTTGAGAGCGAAGGGCATCCGCTCGTAACATTTGTAGCCAAAACCAAATGTCATATCACCCTAGTGAGGGCTAATTGAGAGGCTGACGAAAAACGCCGACCCCGTCTGTACACGAGAAAAGGCGAAAAAAAAAAAAAAAAAAAA
>NW_007400950.1:0-810 GCF_000475195.1 Diaphorina citri | reverse complement strand
GTGGGTTAGAATTTGTATACGTGAGTCAGTGAGTGAGTGAGTCAGTCAGTTACACAAGGGGCTGTATATATTTAGGATATCTGCGTAGATGCAGGGTAGTCCATGGGGGTGTGAACGATTTCTTTCACTCTCATCGCATTTTCTACATTTCGCTGCATAGGGGATTGCAGTCCTCAGCAGGGGCTTATCGTTTGTAAGTTGTTGCTTGTTGCTTATTAATTTCATTTAAATACCTAACTATACTACATATTATGTTAATTTCCTGATGTATGTCCTTTCTTACTAATTTTGACTTATTATTGTACATTGTTAAAAATAAAAAATGTCACACTCTCATCGCATTTTCTACATTCCGCTGCATAGGGGATTGCAGTCCTCAGCAGGGGCTTATCTTTTGTAAGTTGTTGCTTATTAAATTCATTTAAATGTCGAATTTCTACAAGTCCTGGGTACAAAATTCTTCCAGATTATGTTTTTCTCGTATTCAGTTCTCTACCAAACCGTTGACCAAATAGGTGGGTATATTAGACAGGACAAATTTTGGTCCTATACAAACGGCATCGGCACCGGCATTTCGAATACCAAAGGGTGACCAGAATCAATATTTCTGGGACCACTTTCATCATTATTTAATTTATTTCTCTAATGTACTTAATGCATACCAAGGGGAGATTATTGTTGTACCGAAAGTTAATCAATCAATCAATCAACCATTACAATCCAGTAGTCTGACCCCTGTGGTCCTCATTATTACTTATTTAACTTATCTCAAGGCTATGAGAGGGTGCGTTTTATTGTTTTCGATATATT
>NW_007400949.1:0-810 GCF_000475195.1 Diaphorina citri | reverse complement strand
CAAAAAAAAAAAAAAAAAAAAAAAAAAAAAAAAAAAAAAAAACAGCACTATACTGAGAAACTAGACAGTTTTTCAGGGAGTCTTCTTCTCCTTCTCTCCTATAGTATCTAATCTATTTACATAATTATTAGAGTATGAACGATTGACATATATCCACTGTCAAAATAAAATTGAGGTTTGGAGAAGTCTCCACCAATAATATTGAAGCTCGGAGCATTAAAATTGGCATTTCCAAAAATATACTCGTAAAACTATGAAGCGAACATAGCTCTTTATCTTAAATACTACATGGCTCCAATTCAATATCCGTCTTCCTCGACGTAGCTTAACCTTTGTGTAACCTTTTCCGTCCACTTTACAAGAAGCGTGCAAAAATTTAACTTTAGACGGCCCATCGTGTAGGGGCCAATATATCGCACACAGACAAGACAAGGGATCTTAATATAAATGATTAATTTCAATATAGGATAGGATAGATCGAGCGTTTGGCATCTCCACTAAAACAATATCAAATCAACCAGCACAATCTTGATTAGATTAATCTGAAATGAGAATCTCACCGTCCACTTTACAAGAAGCGTGCAAAAATTTAACTTTAGACGGCCCATCGTGTAGGGGCCAATATATCGCACACAGACAAGACAAGGAATCCTAATATAAATGATTAATTTTAATATAGGATACATCGAGCGTTTGGCATCTCCACTAAAACAATATCAAATCAACCAGCACCACAGTCTTGATTAGATTAATCTGAAATGAGAATCTCGAGACCCAAGCTAGATTCAATAAACAAATTAATCAATTATT
>NW_007400948.1:0-810 GCF_000475195.1 Diaphorina citri | reverse complement strand
CCATTTCCTGTATTCCAAGTCCTTGTCGTGTTATTACGAGAGAATCTGGATGGTGTAACATACATGGTCCGGCCATACATATTGCCTAGGTCTTCCTGCAAGAGAAATATCTATGTAGAATAGAATAGACCTTCTTTATACTGTCCCATTAGGACTGACAAGTCCCTTTACTCCAGCAGTAAGCTACCATTAATGTAATTTGTAATAAGTGGGCAATGTTTTATTTGCTTCCTTTGCCTTTTGTCAAATTCTCGATATAAAGGGTAAAATTAAATACCTCGGCTGGGATTGAACCCACGCCCTCATGTTTACCAGGCGAGCGTCTTGACCACTAAACCACCGAGAAAGGTCAACATTTGAAAACTAGTCACAGGAGAGGATGTGGGGCTTCATGGTGGAGGTGTAATCGGGGGAGATTTCACTCAGGATGGTGTTGTAACAGGAGAACTGGCCGTAGGTGGAGCTGTCGATATGACTACGGAAACAGAGCAAGAAAAGGGTTTTGTTACCAAAGGTTCCTTCATCTTAGGCCAGCCACTCAGCCGTGTCAGCAGGTAGGCACAATTGTTGACAAGCTCCGAAGAATGAAGCTGAGGTTTATTCTTAAGGGCCTGCTTCATAGGGCTGGTCAGAATGTAGAGTAGTATATCCGTGACTTCTTTCAGACTCCACTTGGCGATTTCATCCTTGTGCCGAATCTCTCCCTGTATGAGAAAAAAATATACGTGTAGTGAGTGGTCTGTGTCATAGCATGCCCATCCCGTAGTATGTCCTTGGATGCTCCACATTTTTAGAGTCTGGCCCACAGTA
>NW_007400947.1:0-810 GCF_000475195.1 Diaphorina citri | reverse complement strand
AAATAATAAAAAAATCGAGCTATGTATAAAATTGTACATAGGTAAGTATTATACGTTTCATTATAATTTTCATCAGTAAATACATAGCTTTTTCAAATTGATCTCAAGGGCAAGGAAAACCTAGACCCTTGACAGATTGATATGATTGTGCCTGAAGGCATGTGATGTGTTCCAATCCACTCGACCCCAAAAAGTAGAATATCAAAAGGTGTTGCAATATCTAATATTATCTCAAGTATCTAAGTAGAATAGAATATGTATGTAGGTAAGTATACCCTGTTTATACTGCCTGAATGAGACTGAAAAGTTCCTTTACCCCAGCAGCCTAAACTAAGTAGGTAATTATGTAGGTACATGTATGTAGGTAAGTTAGGTAGGAAATCAGGAATGTAGGTAGGTACTCATATGATTTCGAAGTATGGTTAAATTTTTCCTTGGACTCATCGGGAATCGAATCAGGTACTCATATGATTTCGAAGTATGGTTAAATTTTCCTTGGACCCATCGGGAATCGAATCCGGGTTTTCTTCGTGGCAGGTCCGTGTGACGTGGGATTTAAATCTACATGCCAAAATGTCTCTCCCAAAATACAAATTCCAAGAACTACAACACGTATTTTGTTTTCTCATTTTTTTCTTCTTTTACTTTCCAGTTTCTTTTCTTTTTCTTGTTTTCTTCTTTTTACTTTCTATTCTTCTTCTTCTTCTTGGATGTAAAAGTGAATGCAGTTTGCAGTATTCCCTCTGCAACAACTCACGTTCCAAATGCATGCCATTGGACCATAGATTATGTAGACGAAACAAGTATGTA
>NW_007400946.1:0-810 GCF_000475195.1 Diaphorina citri | reverse complement strand
ATTTTTTTTTATGGTGGGTATCGAACCTAGGACCTTCTGCAAGGCAGGCGCGGTTAGCACCGGCTGACTTACCAGGTCTATTGTTCTCCTTGTTACACATGGTGTTATCTAGGCCCGATTCCAGGCCTGGCTTCATATGGACAATGGTTTTCATTGGTTCTGCCGACCAGCCTAGGCGGACTTTGATCTTGGGCGCTTCGTTGTAGTCTTCACCTCCGGACCTAGTGTGACACCCACCACCCACTCGACCACGGAGGCTACTTAACCATTATTATACTTAAATATTTGCAATAAAAAAAAACATACAGATTTTTTATGGTGGGCATCGAACCTAGGTCCTTCTACAAGGCAAGCGCGGTTAGCACCAGCTGACTTATCAATGCAGAAGCATCAGAAAGTAGCTCCTTAAAAAATCTGCAATCAAAATACGAGTACCTTTAGTTACCTACTTTTATACCTCATCCAACTCATCCTATAAAAATAACCTTTCTATTTCCAAATTTGATTCCAGCGGTTCTCAAATCACCTACCTCGCCACTTTGCACCCGAAAAGTATTTCCATTTACAACCTGCACGTTATTCCAGGCACTACTCAACACGGTAAGGAATGTCAAAGATAGTACCTACTACCTATCTCCTACCTACATACACAGAAAGCCCACTCCGAGGCTTAGGTATAGGGGTATAGAGCCCTAATAGAAGGGGCTTATACGAATCTACGAGAACGTTATTCTTTCAGGATAAAATCCGCCCAGGGCGGGAATCGAACCCGCGGCCTAGCGGTTAGAAGGCAGACGCTCTACCAACCAA
>NW_007400945.1:0-810 GCF_000475195.1 Diaphorina citri | reverse complement strand
ATGCTACGACACAGACCACAAGCGTCCAATGTAGCAGTTGTTTCATCGCTACGAAATAAAAACGGCGGTGAAACACTCTTTTCTTTTTTTTTTTAAGACATCTCACTAAGCCCAAGTAAGGGGACTTTTCAGTTCTAATCGAGCAGGGTAAACAGGTACTATTGTAGGTACGTATCGACTGTTGCATTAGTTTATCTTACCTTGAAAGCCATGGTTTTATTCCCAGTAATATTCTGCAAACTATTCAGATGAGCTAGAATCTCCTCGCGTTTCTCTCGCTTCATTTTCTTCATCTCCGCCTTCTTCTTCTCCAACTGAAAACAACGATTACATCAAATTGGACATTGCGTGATAAAAAAAAAAGTAAAAATCAATAAAAAGACTTATTTTACGTTTTTATTTTGTAGCCATTGATCCCCGTAGCAGCCAGCCTAGTTACATTGGACGATAACGCGTGTGTGCGGGCTGAACTTTATCCTAAACAGGTAAGGTTCGTTCTTGGAACGGCTGGCTTTCTCTTATCCTGTCCTTCTTCTCTCTTCGCTTTCGGACGATAAGACCTCCGTTGGTTCCATTCCGTCCCTCTATCAAACCTCTTAACCTCTTCTCGCCCATCTGATGAGAGGCATACTACGGGATGGGCATGATACGACACAGACCACATGCGTCTAATGTAGCAGTTGTTTCTTTGCTACGGTATAAAAACGGCAGTGAAACACTCATTAAAAAAAAAAGCCAGCCTAGTTAGCTTAGTTGGTAGTGCGTCTGCCTTGTAAGCGCTAGGCCGCGGGTTTGATTCCCGCCCGGGGC
>NW_007400944.1:0-810 GCF_000475195.1 Diaphorina citri | reverse complement strand
AGAGGGACATCCGAAAATATGTTGGGACACGAAGAGAGGGAAGGAAAGGATCTCTTCTTAGAGAAACAGGAAGAAGAATAATAAGAAGGAAAAGAAGAGGATGAGAGGAAAGAAGAAGAAAGGAAGGAAATAAAGAAGACGAATAAGAAGCATGATTAAAAAAAAGGACCAATAGAAACGAAGAAGAAGAAGAAGAGGAGGAATAAGGAAAAAGAAAGGTAGAAAAAGGAGGAAAATAAGGAGAAGAAGAAGAAGAAGAAGAAGAAGAAAAAAAAGAAGGAGTGTAAGAAAACGAAGTAGAAAGAAAAGAAGTAGACTACAAAGAAGGAGCGTCTTGGGCTTAAGCTGCCAAGGTCCACCCAGAATAACTTTTGGTGGGCCGTAGGCGGAGTATGGTTTTTGACTTATACTGTTGGCTAAGGCCAGCCCTCTCTCTCTCTCTCTCTCTCTCTCTCTCTCTCTCTCTCTCTCTCTCTCTCTCTCTCTCTCTCTCTCTCTCTCTCGCAAGATCGCCTATCAAACTCGTCATCAATCGATAGCTGTGAATCAAAGGCTAATAATAGGAATGTAATGAAACTTGGTGTACCTTCCTAAAACAAGACATACTTTGCAGTGGCACCTTCATACCAAGAAGAAGTATCCGAGTCCACGAACTTATCAAACGACCCTCGTATATACGTATATTGTAGGTATATTCTATGTTGTAATGTTTACATGGAAGTCACGTAAGGGGTAAGGGTGTCTTCCTGAATACAACAAGGTAATTGTTTTCCTATTGGGGTTCTTATAACACATCCTTCCCCTACTTCC
>NW_007400943.1:0-810 GCF_000475195.1 Diaphorina citri | reverse complement strand
AATACCTAGGTATAAACCTGTCAATCGCTCTAAAGAATAAAATTGAAGAAGGGTTGATTTTGAACATTAAAAAAATAATAAAAAAGTAAAAACAAATCTACCAAGAAAATTGGGATTATTTTTGTAGATAGAACAAAGGGTATACAAGGGTCATAAATGCGGTAATTTATCAATTACCATGTTCAAAATTTTGAGACCAAAATTGGACCTGGGACACCAAATTTCAAGGATCAATGTGTCTTGATTCAAGGAACTCAAATTTTCAAAGTTCATGAAAATCGGACCAGGCAATCGCGAGTTAAGTATATCAGAACAAACAAACCCATAAACATCTAAACCAAATGCAAAATGGTCGAGTTAAAACATAGACCTTCACTTTGTTTGGTTTAAAAAAAAATACAAACCTCCATTTTTCTTTCCTCTTGATATGCGGGGAGACTACATGAGTACACCATTGGTCGTCCAGTCTCGTTCAAGTATTTCCCAAATTCCCTGTAGCCTTTAAACATCAAAAACACAGATAAATAATAGCAAACACATTGGATGTTGATTTTAATTTTTTCAACACCTAGGTTTAAAAATATGCCAGCAGTAATGCTCTGCTCAATTAAAAAAAAAAGTTCCCAAGAATCCTGATTGATTTAGGTGAAATTTAATGTGGTGTCTGATTTAGAAACCTGTGTTGTGCAGTTGTGCATTTTATTTCACATCTCTCACAACTTTCACATTATCAAATTTTCATATTTGTTTTTCTTTTCAGATATACCTACTGTTGGATATACAGAAGAGTCCTTGGATTAAACATCATCT
>NW_007400942.1:0-811 GCF_000475195.1 Diaphorina citri | reverse complement strand
ATTCTGAACAAAATCATGGACCATGGACAAAACAACATTGGTACACTTGATAATAACAATGCTACAACTGATAGATACAGTACATAGGTGGATATGGAAATATAATTATGTAAGACCTAAGGACACAAGATAGGTACATATACCCTAGGTACCTACTTAGCTGAATATGAAGATTTGTAGCTAGACATGAAAACACAAGATCATTGAATGAAAGAAGCAAGTTTAAAGTTTTAACGTGACAATTTAGGTCTGATTAACGAACGGGACAATACTATTCATGTTGAAGTGCTTTTTGAACTTTGAGAATGCTGGGAGACTATACCCGAACATTCTCCAAACAGGCTCCCATAGGGACTCTTTTTCGGAGTGAGGCCACAGTCTCAGGTTCGAATCTCACCATTGGACAAAAAATTGCACTCAACATATTTGGATTGCAAATATTTCAACAGGTTACTTACCGTTGTTCTCGCGTTGATCCAGCTCCTAAATGGGAAGTATTGTGTCTTTTATCGTCCATCTGATGAGGGATATACTACGTACAGGATGGGAATAGACCACAAGCATCTAATTCAGCAGTTGTTTTATTGCTAGAAAATAAAAACTTTTTTAAGTTCCAATGTCCTATGATAGGCAATAAATGATATCACCAATGTTGTCTATAGGTTTTATAAGAACTTGAATAATTACCTAATTATTACTGCATCTTCACCATGAGTTTTACCTTCAACTTCTATCAAATCACTTTCATCATCCATTTCCTCAGTTTTTATTTTATCAAAATCACCTACCATTTTACATTTCGCAGCTAGGT
>NW_007400941.1:6298-11162 GCF_000475195.1 Diaphorina citri | reverse complement strand
ATTAGACCTCCTCGTAGAGTGCCTTACAGTTTGAGAGATAGGTTAGAAGAAAAATTAGAAAACTTGGTAAAAAGTGATATCATTGAAAAGGTAGATAATCCAACAAGTTATTGTTCACACCTTGTTGTTGTAGAAAAACCTTCTAAAGAACTAAGGGTTTGTTTAGATCCTATTGACTTGAACTCAAATATTGAAAGAGAATATTACTTGATTCCAACATTAGAACAAATTAAATACAAACTAGCAGGCAAACAAATATTTTCTGTTATTGATTTAAAAGATGGTTTTCACCAGATCCCTTTGAGTAAAAAGTCTTCAGAGCTTTGTACATTCAGTACTCCTTTTGGTTATTTTAAGTATTTGAGATTACCATTTGGTTTAGTTTCCTCACCTGAAGTTTTTATGAAAATTAATACCAAGTACTTTGGAGACATAGAAGATGTAATGATCTATTTTGATGACATACTAGTGGCAAGTGCAGATAAAGAATCTCATATGAAAACCTTAGATAAACTGTTTAGTCGAGCACAGGAACTAAATGTAAAGTTCAATTTGGGAAAACTACAATTGATGAAAAATGAAATTAAATTCCTAGGACATATTTTCAACAAACAAGGGTGTCAGCCTGACCGAGAGAGAATCTCATCAGTGCTGAACCTTAAGCCCCCTAATAATATTAAAGAACTTCAGTCAGTTTTGGGCATGTTCAATTATTTGAGAGATTTCATACCTAACATGGCAGAAATCACTAGTCCATTGAGAAATTTGTTAAGAAAATCCACAGAATGGCATTGGGCAAATGAACAACAAGTAGCTTTTCAAAAACTTAAGGATATTGTGTCAAAACCTCCTATATTAAGAAACTTTAATCCCAATTTGCCAGCAACTATTCAATGTGATAGTAGTCAAAATGGAATGGGTTGTGTTCTTTTGCAGGAAAATCAACCAGTAGCTTTTGCTTCTCGAAGCTTAACGGATACTGAGAAATCTTATCCGCAAATAGAAAAAGAGCTTTTGTCCATATTGTTTTCATGTAAAAGATTTCACAATTACATTTGGGGATCTAAAATCACTGTACAAACAGATCACCTGCCACTTGTATCAATCTTTAAAAAGAACTTGTGTAAAATAGTATCAAATCGTTGTACCAAAATGAGATTAGCTGTACTACAATACAATTTAGATGTAACATACTTACCAGGCACTAAAATGTACATTGCTGATTTACTATCTCGTAATTTTGTGGACACAACTGATGAAAATGAAATGATAAGTAAAAATCATATTCACAATTTGTATCAAGAACCAACACTTCTGAATACAACTCTTGTAGGGGAGCACACTCTTAAAGACCCAGATTTGAGTAAAGTTTTGAATTTCACTAGTCAAGGTTGGCCTAATAAGAAAAACATGCTGCCAAAAAATGAAATCATTAGACATTTCCATAAGTTAAAAAATGAATTAATAGTCTCAGAGAGTGTACTCTACTACAATGACAGAATGGTAATACCTAATAGTTTGAAAAGGCTAGCTCTTCAAGCATTACATGTAGGTCACCTTGGAGTAACTAAGACTATTTTGAGAGCTAAAGATACAATGTACTGGATTAACATTAATAATGACATTGAAAGCTTCATAAAAAATTGTTTCCCTTGTCAGGAAAATTTGCCTCAGAAAACCAGAGAACCATTAATTCCCCATGAGTTGCCCAAGTTTCCATTTCAAACTCTTTTCATAGATATCATGACTTACAACCAAAGTGATTATTTGGTAATTATTGATCAGTACAGTAAGTGGATTGAGTTATTCCAGCTCAACTCTAAAAAATGTAAGGAAATCATCAAACATTTAAAGTTGTTGTTTGCAAGCAAAGGGGTTGCAAAATCCATTGTAAGTGACAATAGTCCTTTCAACTCTGAAGAAATAAATCAATTTTGCAAAGAATATGGTATCAGCTGGAAGTACTCAAGTCCATTACATCCTATTAGTCATGGTTTGATTGAAAGAGCTGTAGGTATTTGTAAAAACTTGCTGAAAAAAGCTAAACATCTTAACTGTGATTATCTTGAGTTGTTAGCTGAATATAGAGCTACTCCAATCCCAGCCTTGGGTGTTTCACCTTCAGAAATGTTAATGGGTAGGTTGATTAATACTAAAATTCCTGTTCATGAAAACAAATTAAAACCTATTGGTGAATTGAGTAAGGTTCATGAGTCTGTTCTGAGAAAAATGAATGAACATCAGAAAGTGTACAAGTCATATTATGATAAAAAGTCAAAAGTTGAAAAACCGTTTGAAAAGGGAGAAAATGTCCTTATGAGACAAGACAATAAATGGGTCAAAGGTAGAATAATAGAAGTACTTGAAAATTATCCTAGGTCCTATGTCTTAGAAACTGAAAAGGGCAAGTACCGAAGAAACTCTATTGCAATAAAACACACTAGTATTAGTTTTAATCCGAATAAGTCCCAGCATGTTGATAATGTTGATAATTTTGATGATTTCTTAGAAAATAATTACCATGTAAATTTAGCATCTCAGAGAAATAGTGAAACCCTGCTGTCTAATTCTAGTCAAGAAATAAATGTTATGTGTTCAAATGTAAATGACCTAAATGTAGTTAATGTAGACATTCATGGAGAAAGTTCAGTTGAAAATCCATTGTCTTGTGAAAATGTTCCTGTAGAATTACCACCCTCTAGTTTAAGTAGTTTAAATCAAAATGATATGTCAAATTTAGAAATTAATCAAGAGATAGATGATCATGAAGATAACTGGTATGACACAACAGCTGTGTCTAATGATGAGGACAGTAATATGTTTGATACAACAGTTATTGAACAGGATCATGATTACTTGCAGAAAACTAGAAAGGGTAGAATAGTTAAAAAACCTAGAAGGTTTCAGTATTGACGTTCTAATGATCATCTCATTTATTTATTTAACAATAATTGACATGTACCTCTTGGTAAAGTTAAGTATAAGTATTCTTGTAAAAAAAAAAAAAAAAAAAAAAAAAAAATGGGGATTTGAAATTTTCCCTTTTTTTTTTTTTTATTTTTTCCTAGCTTTTCCTAACTGGCAATGTAATTAAGTTTAAACTGTACATCATTTAGTTTTGTAAGGTGTTGACATTTGGAATGTAATTGTTTTTGACGATATATAGTATGACATTATATATATTTAGACTTTTATGAAAAAAAAAAAAAAAAAAAAAAAAAAAAAGAGGAGGATGTTCTGAGATCTGGCCAACACTGCCTTTGGCAGCTAGGAAAAAGGTAAACAAGGTCGGCCATCGGGTTCGGTCCTTTGCGGCTAACGGCAGCTGGGTTAGGACTGAAAAAATGTAAATGTGATTGAGTGTTTAATAAACGTTGTGTTCATTAATGTACCAAAAGGCACCTCGTATCATTTTCATGAGAGTTGACGACATAACATCTCCGTCCAGATTTAATTTGGTTTGCAGTAACGCCGTTCCC
This sequence comes from Diaphorina citri, assembly GCF_000475195.1. NCBI lineage: Eukaryota > Metazoa > Arthropoda > Insecta > Hemiptera > Psyllidae > Diaphorina > Diaphorina citri. The sequence continues at coordinate 7,683 of NW_007400941.1, read as the reverse complement.
TCGTGATAGCGCGATTGTACAAACTGTTTCGATTACTGCCCGTTGGCTTCATCATTTTCATCAGTCGTGAACTCGTCGCTGTATGATTACTAGGTAAAGACGCATCTCCACTAGGTTTATCCTTAATGAATGCACGTGCTCGGGGGCAAGTGCACAGATGAATACATCCAAAGTATTATCCATTCCACAATTGCCAGGCAGATGCCACAAACATATTATTTTCCGCAACTTCATCCTGGACTCCAATTACAAACAATTCTTTTATACGATATGTTTTTGACTAGTATTGAAATGTTCATCGGGGGAAGGATGGGTGTTTGGGATACAGAGTGTATCCATTAAGTTCCTAGGAAATTGTCCACAAGCTGGTACTGTTGTAGAAATTAAATGCACCACCACAGATGAGATTCAATATGAGAGGTTATCAGTACTCAGGTTATCATTCTTATATGAGTATATAAGTATATACATTGATTGTAATGGTATGAATAATCCTTATGGAAGCCATATCATTTATCTATCAGCCATATTATTTAAATAATAATGCGCTTCAATTTTGAGGAAATCCAACTTTTTTTCTCTCTCTCCTGAAGCTTATTGCAGTAAGATCTTTAGAAAGCCAAAGTTAGTATGCTTCTTATGGTTCTTGAAACTTTGTTCCTTATGATGTAACAAAGTATTTATTTGGAAGAGGTTAATACACAATGATTCTCACATTGAAGGAGAATTGACATAGGTAGAACCCCTGAAAATATGAACATGGAAAATTTATGTTATTTCTAAATTTGACAAAATAATTCAGCTTGTCTCAGCTTTCTATCAGTTAATAGCTGGGGCCACAAAATGAGTTTTAACTTTTTGGTACTTGTTCAGAAGTCACCACCAATGGAAAAATGGAGCAGTTTTCAAAATCTTCTTGTTGCCAGCCAAGTTAGCTTAGTTGGTAGTTTGTCTGCCTTGTAAGGCTAGAGGCCACGGGTTTGATTTCGCCACCGGGGTGGATGTTTATCGCGTGATGGATAATGTTTGTTCTAGGAACCTGCCTTCCTATCCGTGTGTTCCTTCTCTCTTTGATTTTGGACGATAAGATCATAGCAGTCAGTTCCCTCTGTCAAAACCTCTTTTTTTAAAAAAAAAAAAAATAAAAAAAATTCCATCATGCAATATTGAGCTGTTTGCTCCTACTCTGTTTCACTTTGTTCTACAGTTCAGTACAGTCCTCTGTATTTTAACCAAGCCAAACATTAAGAGTTTTAAGTACCTTATTTAGTTTGTAGCTAACCACTTGGTTATTTTCCATAGTACCTAATTTTCCTTAGCAACTACTTGCCTCTTACAACGCAGTGGTAGATACAGCAGAGTGAGTGAATTCAAGGTTTCTATCC